>NW_022280071.1:216672-227029 GCF_004355925.1 Anarrhichthys ocellatus
AAGAAATCAGGAAGGGGGCAAACACTTTTTCACACAACTGTATATTTATATATTCATAAAATAAATAACTGAAAGAATGATGAAGTATATATATATTATTTTTGTATTAATCAGAGTCGATCAAATGTCAGAAAATAGTGAAAAATTACACCAGACAGAATATTTGGCCTGGTTGTTTAATAAATGCCAATCAATCAATTACGAATTTTGGTTTGGATTCATTTTAGTCTATCAACTGATCAACAACTCTTTTTACCAAAAAACCACCTACAAACTGATCGAACCCATAACCCTGACAAGTTTTAAATATAAAGGGATAAATGACACAGAAACCATGTGAAACTAGAAAGTATTACACAAAATGGCAAAAGAAAAAGATACCTAATACTGTAAAAAGCAAAAAAGAGAGCGAGGTCAAAGGTCAGTTATGGCAATAGTCTGGGATGTATGTGCAGGAATAATGGGATTATAGTGAGAGGTAGTTATGGTTATAAGCGATGACTCACCAATCTTAACGCAGCCGTTGTCTGTCATCAGCAGATTAGACACCTTCAGGTCCCTGATAACGAGATTAAAGAGGATAATGAATCGGCTCCCAGAGGGTACCGCGCTTCTCAGCGCACAACACAGCCCTCCACTTAGTCGTACTTTGTAGGGCCGTGTGCAGAAACTGCTTCAGAACCTTCTTTCAGCCACAGCTTTAACTGTGTTCTGCAGCAGCGAATCTTGTATTTTGGCGAGTTTGTTTTTCGAGCTCGGTTTACACTTTGACAACAAGACAGTTAGCTGACCAGCAAAGAAAATGTATTATGATCCTGTTATTGGGTCAGATCTTTCTTTCCTGTGTATATTTATATAAAAAAAGATGGAGAGTTTGTTTTGGGGTTTCCGGCGAATGCCTGGGACTGACCTGTGTATGATAAAGTTGTGATGGAGATACTCCAGGCCTCTGAGCAACTGAAGGATGATACACTTCACCTGGAAGAGGATAGCAGAGGAAAAAAATGTCTTAATGCAGACGACACAACCGGACGCACACAAGGGGATTTCAGTGTGCCCTCGTGCTGCAGGAATGAGTCCTAAAACATGGAAATGAGTCAGCGTTTTCTCACTTCCTGTTCCCTCGTCTCAAAGTCAAAGGCTTTTTTTGAATGGGTTTTTGGTTCGATGTTTGTTATAAGTTCTGTTGTTAACACAAGCTGAAGAGATTTTACCATTTTGTTCTACGATGTAAAATAGGTCATAAATACCCCTCTGGTCAATTTAAAAGCTTGTACGCATCTTAAAAAAGGGGGTCGCTGAGAATGTCAATGACACAACTACACGCCGTCACCAGAAAACTAGTCCTCCTTTAGCTTAGTGGTGGTGACGTCAAGTCCTACCTGAGCCTCAGAGAACGGCGTCTGCATGTTCTCCAGCAGGCTGGCCAGATCCTGTTCACAGTAGCTCATCACCAGAAACAAGCTGAACGAAAAACACAATTACAGGAAAAAAGATGTTACGTTTACAGGCTGCCGCGAATATGACAGATTTTGAATAGTTACATGTAGAATATTTCTTTTTATTGCTAGTGAATCCACTGATGTTCCATCATGGTGGTGTGCGTATACAATCCACTACCTCTCCAGGTGACTGCCGACGACCACTTCTTTTAGCTCCACTATGTTGGGGTGTCTCAGCCTCAGCAGCAGGGTGATCTCCCTGAGGCTACTGATGGGGATCCCTGACAGAAGGAGAAGGGTATCGACAGGTTCAACAGGTTTTACAGGTCATTTTTAACACAAAACTACAGAAACAATAAGAATAAACAGGAATTAGACTGTAAATAAAGCTGTCAACAAACTGTGAATTCATATCAATAATAGAATAAGGAAACACATGGGAATCCGCGTGAGAGCAGTTATCTCACCATCTTTCTCTTTGTCCATCCGGACTTTCTTCAACGCCACAATCTCATCTGACTTGGTGTCTCGAGCTCGGTCTATATCAAGGACAGGGGACAGTTTATCCACTGAGCAGTTCAGATGATCTATTCTTTAATTTCCAGGTCAAACCAATCTGTGGTCGCGAATGACTTACATACGATGCCGTAAGTTCCTTCTCCGATGCGGTTAAATTTCTCGAACTCTCTAACACTTCTGCAGCTCCCAAACTAGAAAAAAAGAGTGAAAAGATGGAGGTGACACAGAGGTTATATAATGTACTTTATGCGTCATCCTCGTCTCCAGTAATAGTTTAGAAGATTTAACGGTGCAGTTTGAACACAACGATACCTACATCCTGGATAAATATGACAGAATAAACACTTGGAAGTTGCACTATTCCTCTGGATAGCTCCATGTGACATGTTTTATGTTTTCAGAACCACTTAAGTGATCATTTAGTGAAGTTGAAGTAGAAATGATGAACAACAATTAATCAATAGAGGGATCTAATGGGGATTAATCAAACAAAACAGGCGCCTTGAGCCACTAGGAAGAATTGGCTCAGAGAGGAATTGCCATTACCTAAATGGAAAAAAAAAAAAACACTTTGATGCAAATCAGATAACCAATCCGGGACAACTTGTGATTACTTTGGCAATGAAGTTCACTCAATCCTAAAACGGTACCTTGAATGAAGAGAGGACACACTAAAAGAGTTCACCAAGGAATCACTGGATGACGTGGAGAGTTGGGTGCTTTAAAGTGTGCCGGCTTACGTGCTGGTGGAAGCCAGTAATTAGATTGGCTGCTGCTTGAGACGATGACTGAAGTAGTGAAGTGCACAGTCAGACCTTAATCTTACCTTGAAAACTAAGTACTTTGACACAATGTGCTTTCATTAGCCCAGGTAGTTTATTAAGTCATGTAAAGACAAGCTCTTTTAGATGGCAGGGCTCTCTTAGATGGAGACAATGCCAAACTCCATTTAAAAATCAGCAATTTTAAGAACTACTTTGCTTATCAACACTCACAGTGACTTAATAAAAAATATAAAAGATTGGCCCATCGCTGATAGCTTTTAAGCCCTACTAGAGATGCAATTTTAACTTTTACAGTAGTAGATAATGTTCTTGTTTGCTATTAGCATTAGTTTTACACAGTTTTGTATGTGGACTGTGTTTAATATATATTGAGGGGAAGACATCTACACAGTGAGATTTTTCGATGACATTTAACGTTTCCTGTATCAAATATATGCCGAATTTCAGACTAGGCCATGTGGAGTTTTGATAAGTGTTAACTTGTGATCTATGAGTTATGTATAGCTGCTGATAACCAGGACATCATTTAACTATAAGAGTTCTAAATGGAGTTTGGCGTCCCTCCCTCCCCACCACACGGAGCTAATTCTCTTACCCTATCGCTTTGAGGCACTGTGAATGTTTTATTGTTCTTGATAGACTTGAGCTTTATGGGATCCGGTTCGTCGTCTCCTACGGCGTCCATTCTTCCATTAAAGATCGTTTTCAACCCTTCAGAAGACCCGCTTTGGTTCTGACTAGACGGGCCGCAGCTCAGTTAACAAGGGCGCCGCCATTATGTTTTGGTTTGGGCCACCGATGGGACAACTAAGACCTTTCCCGGAGTTTGAACCGCAACGGTCCGTATGTCGACAAGTGGGTGGTATTTGTTAAGTCCATATTGAGTCCTTCTGTAATGAAAAAATAGTAAGTAAAGTAGGTTAAAATCGTTGTGCAATTTTTGTGCAAAGTATTTAAATTCTACATTGTGTGTCATAAATATGCATAGCGACTGGTTAAAAACTAGCTATTACAATGTAATTTCTGCTATTGGCTGATCTGAATCAGCTAATGCTAATCGCTGGCATACACATAGTTTGGGCTAATGCTAATCGCTTGCAAGCATACACATATCTCAGCCTTGCATGTAAACTTACAAATTCACAAAGGTTTTTTAAGAGTTTATACTGTAAAGTTTTTTTTTTCACCATAATAGACCCTTCTCAGCACTCATCTAATCATAACAAATCAACATGCTAGCGATAATGTTTATCAAGAACAATCATTTAAAAACTGGAAAAATCTGGCTAAATGTTAAAGTAACATAGAACAAGCCCAGCAGTTCACATGTGTTATAACTGTAGCATGAAAGCATGGTGGAATTAGCAAACTAGCAACATAATGCTTCATCCCAACACTCTTGTCACACTATATTAATATGACAATGAATTTACTGCTAATTCTGCTGGACTTTTAATCACGTCTGTTTAAAAAAGGAAGAGGGGGAAAAGCATTTCTATTCCTACTAAAGGATCTGAATACTTGGACCACCACGGTTTTCAGAGCTGTTGCTGCTTTCTCTGATCCAACCAAAAACCCTTTTGATTCCCATTTTCACCTTCTGTGGCGCGACATGTCAAGTTACTGTCCGCCCACCAGGTTCTTGCCCACCACAAAGGGTGTGGAGGACGGCCGCCGCTCTTTGGCGGTGTCAGCTATGGTCACGGTGGGCGGTGAGGCATGGATGTCCTCTCGCGACGGAGCTGTGACGATGATGGCCGGTGGGCGCGGAGAGGGGTCCGCTGAATTGGCCTCCGCTGAATCGGCCTCGACGTTGGACTGTGACGGGCGGGGGCTCTCTTTAACTGAGAGGGGTATCAGAGGTGGAAGACACAAGCTGACTAACACCACATAAAATACATGGACTGTACTTGTATTGCACTTTTCTAGTGTTCTGACCACCCAAAGCCTCAAAGCGTTTTAACACTACATGTCATCATTCACCCATTCATACTGATAGCAGGGGCTACCATGCAAGGTGCCATCAGGGCTCTAATTAACATTCATACAACATTTACACACAGTAGGGAGCAATTTGGGGTTAAGTGTCTTGCAGGACATCGACATGAACTAACTAGCAGAGCTAGGGACTACGCTGCTCTACCACTGAGCCACAGTTGCCAATTATTATATTACTATAATAGTTACCCACTAAAACAGATTTGTCTTGCATTAGGGAGGATGAATTAACCCAATAAACTCATGACCTACACTTATATGTTCTCCAGCCTACATGTGGATTCAGTCCTCACAGTGATACAAGACTGCCATTGGTCTGGGACAAGACCTGCGGGTCAGGTGAGGTAAACCTGCTGTTGATGGAGGATTTCCAGCAGTGTGTGTGTGTGTGCTAAGGTGTGTGTGGTCAGTGTTTCTGTTTGGTATGAAGAGCATTGGCACCTTTTAGATTGGATTGTGCTAATTTCTTAAGAGCGTTAGCGCTGGGTCTACACAATATTTGCATTTATTGTTGTCAACAACAACAATAATTAAGCATCTTGATATATTCAACTGCTCTGGAATTTTACAAATAGCACAGTGGTAGATAAGGGAGCGGAGGCATAGTAAAGTATGTTGGCATGGTTGTTGCTAAAACTGTTTAGCATTCATTCTACAAAAATAAAGACAAGTGGTAATCTGCATCTCAAAAGACACTTTAGGAAACTCACATCAAAACCAAATAAAAAGCAGTACGAGTAAGAGGAAAAATATGTATGTTGGTTTTATGGGGCGAACTGCCCCTTTAAGATAAACACAAACAGAATATTGTGAAGAATTGAACATATTCATAAAGCAGCAATACCGATTCTACTGAGGACATTTGAGTTCCTGTGTCACTTTGCCCCATACCTGAATATTCCTTCTGGCTTGCTCCAGTCCCCATTCGAGCTTCAGTCAGCTGTTTTTACAGTCCTCACATGTCCACATGCACGGCGCTCACATGTTGTCCAGTCTACGCTACGGCACATTCTAGAGTGTGCATTTAAGTATGTGCTATGTCTGAGGCCACTGCTTTTGTAGTCACTCCCTCCCAGTTCTCCGTCACCGGCTCGGTCGGGGTGACGGCGTTAATCCTGTTCGGTTGCTCACAGCACTGGGTGCAGAGAGACACTGCAGTTTAAAGGCAAATGAGGAGAAGTAAACTCTTGTTTTGTTGTGAAAAAAAATACTGTATATACTGCTAAAATAGAAAAATATATGCCAAAGGATTTAAACTGAATTATAATATTTCTATTTTGTCTTACCGTTTCAAAAGCAAGGAGAAGCTCGGATTACAACACACACTTCATTTTCTGCTCAGGTAGACATTACTCCACAATATCTGTATTTAGCTACTAGCAGTTTGCTGCTATATTAATGCTCTGAATCTTGTATATTGCACCTTTCATGCATTTCTTTACATGTATTTGCATCAGGTGTATATTTACCAGAGGTCTTTATTGAGTACTTCTATATGTAGGGTATATTTTTGAATGATATGTTCCTTTATCATGCATCATCTTTATGTACTTTTTATATATTATATATGTGGCCTTGATATACTACCTGTACATTTCTTTAAAATAACAACTTATCTTCTTGCTGATATTGCGTTGTGGAGAAGACATGTTCGTAGAAACGTAAAACACTCGAGAACAATAACGTGTCATTTCTGCTCATTTATCCCGTGTGTTGTGGGCGCCGCAGGTACTCAAAATCATCTTCGAACTCGTCTTCCTCATTCTCGTCTTTGGCGGGAAGAAAAAACAAAAGACATGGTAGATGGTCAAATAAGCATACACATTCTTTAAGTATGTCCAAGAAATTGTTTTCTAAGGTGACCCCTGACCTTTGACCACCGAAATCTAATCCGTTCATCCTTGAGTACACCTCTTCTGTTATTTCTGCAGTTTTTCTTGGCAAGCAGAGGCTCCAGGTCAATCTTTTTCTTCAGGAATTCTTTCTTCTTCATCAGCAGCTCCTCTCTCTCTAGAGGTTACTCCAGCTCCTCTTGTCTACAGGGCATCTTCTCCACCTTTTCTCCTCCACGAGACAGCTTGACAAACAGAGACGTACCTGACAGCTGGCTATGGCAAAAATAAAAAATCACAGCTGAGTGTCAGGGTCCCGGCCAACACGTGCACTGAATAAAAAAAGGCGGTTTGTCACTAAGCTGCCTGTAACCTGGAGACCATGGCGGGCTATAAACAGCATTATATTAATACAGCTAGTACATAGTAAGAGACATAATTCATATGAATATTATGAACTTTCAAACGTAGTCAAAACAATATACTTTTGTGAATATATATTTAAAGATAGCAATATTTGCTGATAATATTTTTGGAATGTATGGAGGCTGTTTGCTAGTGTTGAAAGGTAAACAGTTTAAGCAATATTTGACAAAAGGTGGAGGTATTGCATTTGAAGCGGGATGTAACAAATGAGGAAAGAGGCTATAGGAAGTGTCATGTTTATTATATGGAATAAGACCTTCTTATATACAGTCTGTGAATCAGACAAGCATAAGTTAATAGGGAAAGTCTCTACTGTTAATATTGAGGACTATGACCTGATGTAGACGGAGGAATTATTAATTAAGATCAATATATTAGGGGTGAAAGGTCATCTATTGATTATCAGCGTCTCAGGTATGTCTCATCTGTAGGTGGATCATGCTAGGGCTTTTTCATTTGAAGATCAACTCAGGTTCAAGAATTGTGAAGAGCTATTCAGGAAAGGTTTTTTCCACACTCCACGCTACTTGGTGGCGGTACTGCACCACTTCGTTGCTTGCCAACCGCCAAAAAACATAAAGGAGAAGAAGAAGAACGAAGACGAGAGGAATTCAAATCACGTGACTACTCTAGGACCAGGAAGTCGGATCCACCGCCTTATCAAAACAAACCAAAACGAGACTTGGGAAGCCGGAAAATATTTTTCCTGTGATCCCCTAGAATCGTATTCGTCTCGCCATGGATGGTATGTGGTGTTTTAATCGCTGAACAGTCCATTTTGATAGACTTTGCCTCTGTTTTTAGCTATACCACCAATCTAATGACAGATAGCTAACATTAGCTTGTTAGCTTGGGTGTCTGGTTAGCTAGGTTAGCTAGGTTAGCTGTGTTAGCTGTCAGACCTGTTATGATTAGAAGGTTATTTGTATCATTATCTAACTGTAGTTGCCAGCCTGACTATTATTTTGGCATTTGGTTTGATTTAACATCTCATCTTAACGATGTCAGTGAATCATTTCCTAACAAATTACTGTTACATTAGGAATGTCACACTCCTTTTCAAATTTGATTAGTGTAGCTTCGACAAACGTAGACACTTCTTTAAGTTTGTATAAAATCATTAAGACTTAAAACTGAAATATACAGTAGCTTATTGAATCCTGGTGAGAAGGTTGTATTTAATATACATTGTTGTATTGGTTGTAACAATATAAAAATAAAATAATATATTTGCAGTGAATAATGTTTTATTGGATAACCGTAACAGCCCCATGCAGAAACGGAATACTTTATAATATAATCAATTAACTGACTTTTTCCTGTGCTGTTTGTATTTTGTGACGGGATTTCCGCCTTTATGATTTATTGTACAACAATTTTGAGGGTTTTAGGCTGTGTAAATCTAGCAGATTTTGGAGAATATTTGTTGTCATAATTGTTGTATTTTTTCAAGTGAAAATGTGCCCACCTTAAATTCAATTTATTTTATTTTTTATAGCCCAAAATCAGAAATTTGCCTCGGAGGGGCTTTACAATCCGTACACGTAGGACATCCTCTGTCCCGGGACCCTCACATCGGTTCTTAAAGCAAAGAAAACAGTGTGGACAACTTCTTACAATCAATCTCAGAGAATGAAAAGCTAATGTTTTAGTAATGTAAGAGTTAGTATATTGCTATGTAAAAGACAATCCTTTGCCAGTCAACATTATATACAGTGCATAACTCTCTCACTGTCCCCACAGACACACTCTTCCAGCTAAAGGTATGTATCTCTGAGAAGGTTTAATCCATATCAAGCGTGTTACAACTTGCGTATTATTTACTCATTTCCTGTACTTCTTTCTCTGGGGTTCACAGTTCACCTCCAAGCAGCTCGAGAGACTGTCCAAGAAGGCAGAGAAGGAGTCTGGGAAGGAGCAGGCCAAGGTCAAGAAGGTGAGCCGACTGGTCCGAGCTTCAGGCCACCGGGGCATCGTGGGGGCTGAAGGGTTGACATGCCTGTCGTACATATGCTGTGATCACAGAGTCATACAATGTTCAATGCTGTCTATGGAAGCCCTCTGTTGCATGTCACACTCCTATCTCTCTCCCATCAACTTTTTCTGTCTTCATCTGAAAGGCAAAAACTCAATTTTGAGTACTTTGAAACTATCGATAATATTTAGTTGTGTTTTCACCTTGTCTGATAACCTTTTCCTGCCATGGAGCTCCATGATTAGAAATCTTTTTAGTTGTTTGATCAGTAGATTATTTTCTTCTTCTGGTCAAACGACAGCAGGGAGTTCCACTCATCAGTCAGCAGGGGGCAGTACAACTTTAGCATTGACTAGAGTGCCTGTTGTTTTGTGAAAGTGATGCATCACTGTTATTATTATTATTATTATTATTATAATGAACGGCTAATTGTTTAAACGGTAAATATTTCAGCTGTAAGGTCAGTAGGCATCGCTGTCTCTGTTTTAATGCATGTCAGAGATATTTCTTCACTCCACTTCTCATGTCCTGTCAAACACCCTCACATGCATGTGAAGCTGCTGTTGGTTTTTATTATTTTTGAAAGTATTATGATTTTACTAACTTCATTAGCAATCCACTTTTCAAGTTGCAATCCTCACAGTAGAACCATTATGTAAAACACCCTGTTGTTATCGGGCAGCACAAACTACAACATGGAGAGCTAAAACCTGATGAGTGAGTTTTTTTAGATGCTTGTTTTTGGTTGATAAACTGTTTTAAATATGTAGATGTTACAAATACTAAACCCACAATGATAACAAATGCAAAGAGTTGCCTGCTTTTCTCTATTTGATATCTTTGTGATACCTTTTTTATTGTATTTTAAAACCAAATGTAACCTGGTTCTGTAGAATGTCTCCTTTTGGTCCAGTACAGTACATCATCGGTCACTCACACTAATATTGCACTCCTCCACCAACACATCCAATGTTTGCCCACAACTTGTGCAGGAGAGTACAAATCAATGTCTGCAGACCAGACGGCAGCCCCCGGGTCTCAAAGGTGAAGCCAATGCCGAAGACGGCGAAGGTGGCATCACTTTGACTACGTCCACTTCTTATGCACAGTCTATAATTTCACATGGCATATACGAACTGCAAGTGAATAAAATACAAATTCATTCAAGGAATAAAAATAGATTCCAAAGCAGCTTTTCTTTACTTGTGCAAGAAAACTATTTTTTTATGTATGTGTGTATATATATGTGTGTGTGTGTGTGTGTGTGTGTGTGTGTGTATGTATATGTGTGTGTATGTATATGTGTGTGTATGTATATGTGTGTGTATGTATATGTGTGTGTATGTATATGTGTGTGTATGTATATGTGTGTGTGTGTGT
>NW_022280071.1:242029-270425 GCF_004355925.1 Anarrhichthys ocellatus
TATATATATATATATATATATATATGTGTATATATATATGTATATATATGTGTATGTATAGGTGTGTATGTATATATATATGTATATATATGTATATGTATATATATATGTGTATGTATATATATATGTATATATGTGTGTATGTATATATATATGTATGTATATGTGTATGTATGTATATGTGTATGTATATGTATGTGTATATATGTATGTGTATGTATATGTATGTGTATGTATGTGTATGTATATATGTATATGTATATGTATGTGTGTATATGTATGTGTGTATATGTATGTGTATATGTATGTGTATATGTATGTATATATATGTGTGTATATGTATGTAAAAATACATATGTGTATATATGTATATATGTATGTATGTATGTATGTATGTATGTATATGTGTATATGTATGTATGTATATGTGTATATGTATATGTGTATATGTATATACTGTATATATACTGTATATGTGTATATATATATATGTAGTTGACTCTGTCCCCATAACATTAATTGTTTATATTCTAACTAGACACGGGACGATATGAAAAAATCTCATGTCAGGATTGGCCACAAAAATTGCGATTCACTATATTATTCCTGTAATGATCAAAATATGCAAAAAAAAACAAACTAATAAAATGACACTTAAACATACCGGAATTTGAAGAAGCAAGTATTTTGATTGCGTCGCAGATAGGACATACATCCTTTCATGGTGAAAAACAACTTATCTTAAATAGGATCATCATAAATCATAAGGTCCCCCTTATAGAGAAATATACATTTGAAATTTTAATTTAAGGGAGAAATATATTTTCGAAAAATCCCAACATTGTGTTAATCTGCTCTGTTTTACATGATAATTCCTGTATTTAAAAAAAATCTGGATCTATATCTTTCTTCTACGTGATAGCAAGCAGGAACAGGTTTTTCTTGTGAGTAAATTCACGATTATCCCAATTAAGAAAATTCATTAAAACCCGGTTTCTCCCTCCCAACCATCCACAGGTATATCGTGTCATGTTTAGTTGTGAGCAGGACCAAAAGGCCAATTTCTTATGTTTCTAAGTGGAATACTGTACTTTGGATTTTGGCAGTTTAGATAAATCATTTGAAGACGTCACTGTGGGATCTGGTACTATTTAATGAGTGTTTGTCATCATCCTGTGACATACAAGAGACTTGGTAAAAGTCAGAATGAATCCTAACATACCTCCATAATGAAAACCCTCTTCAGGTGCAGCCTTTGTTGACGCCATTTATAAAAAGCATCCTTACAATGTTGACACTAAAGATCACGCAACTGTGATGCTGTGCATCAGTCTGAACACGTTTACACATGGAGGATTTTACTAAATGAATACCAGGTGAATTGTGAACACAGCTTTTCAAAGTTGACAGATTCTTTGTCTCATCGCCAGGCTTTGCAGCAGAAAAACGTGGAATGTGCCAGAGTGTATGCGGAGAACGCCATCCGGAAAAAAAATGAATCCGTTAATTGGCTGCGCATGTCGTCTCGAGTGGACGCGGTGGCCTCCAAAGTCCAGACCGCCGTTACCATGAAGGCGGTAAGTTGCTGCGTTCAGTCCGCTCTACCGATGCAGGTTTATAAAGCTATTTTCATATTACCATGTCGTTTTCTGTCTTTCCAGAATGACACAAACGCGTCGTAAAGGCTTTTTCTTCTTTTTCCCCTCAGGTGACCAAAAACATGGCCCAGGTGACCAAATCTCTGGACAAAGCTCTGGGCTCCATGGATCTCCAGAAGGTCTCTGCGGTCATGGACAAGTTTGAAAGCCAAGTCCAGAACCTCGACGTCCACACCTCAGTGAGTGGCTGCAGATGATGTGCATTTGGTCTTGTACATGTATTTTAATGCTTTTAGAAAAACCCAGTCCTGCACTCTCGAGTTTTCTTTTCTCCTACTCCCAACTCCATCCATCCCTGTCCCCCCCTACACCAGGTGATGGAGGATTCCATGAGCTCCGCGATGACACTGACCACGCCCCAGGAACAGGTGGACGACTTGATCCACCAGATAGCAGAGGAGAGCGGCCTGGAGGTGATGGACCAGCTCAGCCAGCTGCCCGCCGGAGCCACCTCGGTGGGAGCGGAGGGCTCGCGGAGCCAGGACAGGGAGGACCTACTGTCTCGACGGTAAGGACCAGCGCCTGTGCTCGGTACAGGACAATGTGCTCCGTCCCGCAACTACCTAATTTCAGGTTGGATGCAACATCTGCGTTGCCGACTCATTTGTCCTTAAAGGTATACAATGAAGGATTTTCCTAGAAAACAATGTATAGAAAAAGGTAATCTTTCTTACAATTTTGGTGCGTTCAGGATACAGCTGCAACAAGTAATCGGTTAGTGGTCAACTATTAAATTAGTGGCTAACGACTTTGGTAGTTGGTTGATTGATCAGTTTGATTAATTTTGAAAAAAAAAAAAAAGTTTGATTCCAGCTTCATAAATGTGAATATTTTCTGGTTTATATACTATGACAGTAAACTGATTATATTTGAGTTGTGGACAAAACAAGGCATTTGAGGACGTCCTCTTGGGCTTTAGGACATTTTTCCCCAATTTTTTTGACCAAACAACTAATTGCGGAAAAAATCAACAGATTTATCCATAATGAAAAACAACATTATTTGCAGCCAGGCGGCAAGTGAAGCCAGTGCTGAAGTGCCTTAAGCTTGCATTCTTTCTACTGGCCATCAGGGGGCGACTCCTCTGGTTGTATAGAAGTCTATGATAAAATGACTCTACTTCTCTCTTGATTTATTACCTCAGTAAACATGAGTTTATGGTCTCAATCTCTAGTTTCAAGTCTTCTTCAATACAGCATGATGTTCATTTAGTAAATTATGGTCCATTTAAAGTCAAACAGACCATAAAGCAGGGGATGCTTTAAGGCGGGGCTCCTTGTGATTGACAAGTTGCTACCAGAGCCGTATACGGCGTCTCTACGTCACTCCTCCGCAGTCCAAATATGGTCACTTCCGTTCACTGGTTGCAAAAAAACAAGATGGACATGGCCAAAATCCAAGATGGCGATAGCCGAAATGCCAAACTCGAGGGTTCAAAACGGCAGTCCACAAACCAATGTTTGACGTCAAGAGGAATACGTCCACATCTTATCCAAGTGGAAGCAACAAATATGGCCGACACAGCGCCGGAAAAATGCAATTATAGCTAGTCATAACGCCACGTGGACAAAAGCTCCTTCCATGACGCGAGTAGATCTGGGTTCGGGTTTCGCTGCCGTGTGTGCTGCTGTACGGGGGCTTGCGCTTCTGGTGTGATGGAGTCGGGGGGGAAGGGCCAACTTTGATTGTTGTGTTTACAAACAGTAAGTGTCAAATTCCTGCATAGTGTGCCTTTAAAGCAAGACACTGATTCTTCACCTGATCAACTCTTTTAACTCTCTGGTGCCGGTCTAATGAGAATCACATGAACTGGCAGTTAGAATAGAGCATGTGATCAGGAAATTAGATTACACAGCAAGCTACTACCCCCACACTCAGAACACTGTTGCAAGAAACAATATGTTCAACTCAGATGGAGAAACTAGTCAAATGAACTGAGGTTAGACAGCGGTTTCTCATGTACAGTCAAAATGGGCTATGGCAGCCTTAACTTTAAAATGCACAGTACAGTATGTTCTTTGAACCAAGGAAATCCTGATGATACAACAGTTTCTTGTGTTGCCTCCTCGTAGTCGGTGGTAATTGGTCCTTAAGGGGAGATACTGCAGGCCAAAACATTGTTTTTCATGCACTGGTCAATTTAAAGATTTTGGGCTATTTTGCTTCCATAACACGTCTTCTTGAAACACACATTTAGCTGTTCATTTCTGCGTCTGTAGTTTTCTCCTAAATTCACCAAATGTTACCATTAGATAATGCCATATTAGCATGTTCAACCATAACATTTAAAAAAACTTGGAATACAAAAAATAATAGTCTTAATGTAAGCAATAAACTGGTGAGGTTTCATGGTGATACTAATAATAATGATAGTAGCAGTGGGTGTCAGCAGGGCCACAGCAGGAGGCAAGACCAGGGTCCAGGTATAATCATAAATATAATATAAGACCATGACCGATTCTTTAGTTGGATTATCCAAACAGTTAGTTGAACAAGCCTGAAAGAGGAAGCCTCTCCTGAGGGCGACGATGCCTCCGACCAGAGTCTACGACAAACGGTCCATGAGTTTGGTCGTGTACGGGAATACGTTTAGAAGTTCTGCGCCTTTTTGCTACAGGCCACTCCCACTGCCACACCCTCTTTTTGCCAATTGGCATGAACTCAAAAACACACCTCATCACGCACACTTGACCTCCCTGTAAAGCTTCAGCCTCCTAGTCCTAATGGTTTTCATTGACATTGAAACTATAGATTTATGAGTTAGTTGGGAAAGTCGATGATCAAATCAAACATCCTTTAGTTCTTTTTACTGTTTTATTGTAAATTGAATATGTTATGATTGAGGAAGATGTCACTGTGGGCTCTGGGATATTGTGTTGACCATTTTCTATACTAAGTGATGAATCATAAATGGTCAACAGATTGATTGATTGATAAAGAAAATAATAGTTTTTTGTTTTATTTTTGACTACCCAAGAAGAGCAATTACACTGATGTTGATGTCAGTGAAGTTCTTTGTCGTCTGCTGTTGTGGTGCTCTTTCCGTATAATCACAAGTTATTTCCAGGAAACATAATTAGGACACGACACAGCTACCAGCTTTCACATGCCAACCTGTCAGATGCTCATTAGGCGGCGTTGTTGTTATCTCCTTATTGACGGGCTTCTGGCAGCTGTTCTCGCTTCATGCTGAAGCAGGCGGACAGCTTGAAGCTTTGAAGGCAGAGTTGATAGGGGGTTTTGAAGTGGGGTTGTGGTTGTTCCCTGTTTTTGGTTAGATGCCTTGAAATACTGTCTGTGTTGAACACAAGCTGAAGAGACTTTAAACGTTTTGGTCTACGATATAAAATAAGCTTCTACGTGTCTTAAAAAAAGTGTCTAAATGAGACGACTAAACGTCATCCTAGTGGTGGTGACGTGAGGTCATGTGACTGTGATGTAGTTCCTTTATAGCCTAACATTAGCCTTTCACTTCTGACGATTGTATTCAAGCTTCAGAAATCCTAAAGTGGGGTTAATTTGTGAAGATTATCTGGTTGAAGAAAATAAGAACCATTAACGAGTTTATTTTCTACAACAATCCAAAAAGCAATGAAAAAACACAATCCCATTAGCTTTTTGTCGAGGGAACCAGCGCGAAGCTAACTTCCTGGTTGGCAACCAACTGGAGCTTTATTCAGATCCAAGTATACATGTCATTTAGTTTTTGAGATCGATTTTCATTTGATTTAATGACATCTGGTGGGAGTGTTTTTCCTTTTCATCCCTCCAAAATAGAGATGAGCAGTGTGATGCTGTCTTTGTAGCAGCTTTAGGTGAATATAATGGTGCTGTGTTCGTGCCCCATGTATCTCGGTCATAGTTCATGACGCTGAGGGTTAGGGAAATATAACTTTTATGTATTTATTTATTATTTATTTATTTATTTATAGCTTGTATCTCATTTCACTGTAGCTCCAAACAATTAATCTCTCCCATGTTTCTTTCTGCCACGGTTCCAGGTTGGCCGCTTTGCGGAACTGAAGGCTCGTCCAGGAAGAGGTGACGGCGGCGCTCACGGCCGCATGGAAGTAGATGAGTTTAAAGACACCGACGGGAGCTGTGCGTCAACGTTTCTGTCTAACTGTTTCTATCAGGAGGACTTAATGAGCCTATCGATTACCACCCCCCCACTCTATAAATACACAACGGCTAGAAATACCACCTGAGAAGGCATCTATTCCTGTTTCCATCTCCCCCTGGAATTCCCCATTAGATTTCATTTGACCCTTCACTTGCCCTTTTTTCTCCCTCTTTCTCCACTTCCTCCTCCTCCTCCTCCTGTGGCTACGCTCACCACTTCTCAAATCACACCATGTACAAAAAAAACCAGACAACACATTTTACAAACTGTATAGTTTATGATGATGAAAAAGAAGAAGCTTTGAAAAGCAGTTATAGCGATCATGTCCACATTATTTTTTTTTTGGGCATCTGATGGTTTAAATGGGTAATTCTGTTGGTGAGAAGGTGGACGTGTACATTTAACAGGAATGAAATATCAGCTTTTGCACTTTGGTGTTTTAAAAGTAAAAAATGGACAGCGGCATGTTGGTAACACTAACAAACAAAGTCTCCCTCCTTTGCAACAACCGCTTCATTATGATGAATACGACAATCTTCAAACCTTTGGTTAACGAATGATTTGTGTGTTCTTTCTTTTTATTCATCTTTGTTGTTCTCATAACTGTATTCAGACTTTTGGTTGTTGTTGTTGCTTTGAACGCCTTATATTGGATGCAGGTGCTTGCGTAGGTGCCCCCCCTCCCCCCTCCGCCAGTGCCTGAAGGACAGTAGTTTAGAAAGAGAACAGGAGCTCTCCCAAACTCAACAGACATCGGTCAGAAAAAAAGGATTTTTCCGTTCCAATGTTTTGGTCTTGGCCAACTTCACTTCGACACTGACTAGAAGCTTCTGTCTAAAAGAATACAGTAATCATCCTCACCTGTATCAGTCCCAAACACTTTTAAATTAAGAGCAGGGATGTACATGCTGGATAGATATATTTATTTTTTCTTTTGACAAGAATCGATTGCTCCTCCTACTTTGCCTTGTAAGCCACCATCTTGTTTCTTTGAGATCACAGCTCTGCATTGAGATGTTTCCATTGAAGTGATTTCCCTGCTTTGGATGCTTCCCTCTTTGAGCGTTAAATGTCAACGTCAGTGATGGGGCATGCGGTTTCAAGGCCAAGACCTCAGTCTACGACACAGGGAGGGTCTATTTTAAAAGTTCAGCAGACTTTGCAGCACTTTTTCTTTTTTTTTTATATATTTATCTTGTGAAAAATAAAATCTCGTCCTCTGACGCAGTCTTTCATTTGACTTCTGTGGTGCAGGTGTTGAGCAGGCAGCCGTGCATTTACAGCAGTGTGTGTCAGGTCAGATATCAAACAACAGCAGCAACAAAGGCATAAAGACAAAGGACAAAGCTCATGAAGTCCAACTTCCTCTAGGAACTACTACATGGACATCTTAAAATCCGAGTTGGGCTTATATGACATCACATGCTTTAAGTTGGGTTAACTTTATTGCAATAAAGGTTGTCCGGTTGGATGGTCTGGTAGGACAGAGCTACACGCATTCAGGCCCTGTCAGAAGGAACTGATCACCTCTGGTCAATATTCCAATTTTTCCAACACTTACTTATTTATGACCAAATACCTGCAAAACTCCCGTCAGCCTCAGCTTTACTTCAGCAGCCCATTTGTAACAACAAACACATGACAAACAAAAACAGTTTTACATTACTGTAGTGAATTTTTTATTTTGCATCAGGAGGAATGTAAACAGCAGCACCAACAATTCTCTGGGCAATATGGCCGACATCTTCACAGTAGAAATTCGACATCATGGAAACATTGTCCATCAACTTTGACTGTGTTTGAGCACCAAGCATCACGATGTGAACACAGAGTCCCCCTCCTCTGGTCCTGAGAATCCTGCTCTCTGTGCTGCTGTCCGCCCATCAAGTTCAGCTTGATCCTGGACCACGATGGATCCAGGTCTCTGTGAAGATGTGGGCCCAACAGTCACCGACCTCCCACTGCTTTCATTCATCTCATTTTTCTGCAACAGAACATCAGACAGCCAGCAGCATGCTGGGTAGTGGAGTAGCCTCGGGTCCTAGCTGGGTTAGCTTAGCTTCTATCTTGGCTCTCCTCCCTGGGGCAGTTCGGTATCGTTTGGACCAGCAGGTATGGCTGGTTGGTCGGCCGTGGAGCGGTGATCGTTTCAAGTGCAGCTGCACTTAATCCACACGCTTCCTTTTCAGATGTTGATGAATGTATTCCTTCATATGCCATTAGTGATAAACATGGAAAAAATAAAGACAAAAATGCAGAGAAATTCATGGGAGCTACCGGCCGCAGTTGCCATAGTTGCCATATTAACTCTTGGATTTAGAATATTAAAATGGAGATTAAAGTATGTTAAAGTATTTAGTACTTCATCATCAAAATCAATGTGTGGCATAAGAAGAAGGCTTTATAATGGCCCATTGTTTCATAATCTGCCCCCTGAGCACAGCCATGAAAAAGGCTCCACCACCTCTCCACCTTAGTTGTCTAGCCTCTTTTTGTTCTTCTTCTTGTGTCTCTTTATTTTTGTTACACACTTCTGTGTTTTTGTGTCTCTTAGTGGTCGTTTTTTGTCTCTCTGTAGCTGTTTTGTGTCTCTTAGTAGTAGTTTTCTATTTCTTTGTGGTCATTTTGATTCTCTTCCTGGTTGGTTAATGTCTCTTTGAGTGACATTTTGTAGGTGAAGGCCAGGGGAGCCCCCTGACACTCTGGGCCTGTGCCTGTTGTTCATCCATGAGCAACACTTACAGAAAGTAAACAGTTAAAATGAGATGGCAATTCAAAAATGCTTACAGTGGGTTTAAACTCAACGTGAAACAAAATGTTTGCATTCATGTGCTCCTCTCACCCCCTCTAAAATGAGTTTTGTTCAGTATGACACCCCTTCAGCAGTTTCACTGGGAGGCTTTGGCCTCCTTTTCCTCAGTATTTATAAAATCCTGGCTTCGGTCCTGTTTGTGACATATTGCCAGGCCATCTAGCCTGTGTGGATAACCTTGCATGGACCGGTGCTAAATTGGCATTTCACGACAGGGCTCTTTCAGATTAGTCATCACGACTGCTCTCAACTTATTTGCAACATGACGCAAGGCCAATCAAAACCACTGCCCCGAGTTTGGCTCATGAATATTCACACAGATGCAGTGTGTTCGCACACAAAAGGCAAATACAGGAAGCTGTGTTCTCCGGGTAAACAGAATCCTGTGATTTCTCACCAAGGCCATCACTGGGAAGTGTCGAGATGAGCGGGGGTGGAATGTAACTGAGAGGCCTTTTTGCATTTCTCTTCACTTTTTTCTCTGACCCTCTCTCCTGCTCTGTTCGCGAAATAAGTCATGAGGTAAATTATCATTCGGTGGGTAAATAATTAGACAGCCCTGGGAGGGGAGCAGCACATAATGTGCGTGCCTGACAGCCTCCCTAACAACTGGCTGTCGCTCTGTGAAATGTCAAAGAAAGGGGGCGGTGCGATCGTCCCAGCAGGTTGCCTTGGCGTGCGCTGAGTGTTTCCACTGTATGGACTCTCCCGCCTTGTCTTTTTTCTGGAAGCCTCGACTTAGCCGCATTGACAGAAGGAGGGCGCACAACTCATGACAACACAATAGACGGTGAACAAGGCCGTCCCGGGACTGATATTAACACAGATAATATCCTGGGTAAGCCCAGGTGGCATTTGCACTGGAAAATATCGACCCAGTGACCTCACTGACCCCCTCCTGGAAAGAACACCGGAGGGTTATGAATTGAAAATGGCTTTTTAAATATGTGAGTGACTCCCGGCAGGAGCACAGTTGCTATAAAAAGGGATCCTCTGCAGGGTTATGCTGACGGAATGGAGTTCCCCTTCAATGCCTCGTCCACGAGATGAGCGGCAGGGTTTCCCCGGTTGTGTCTGCTGTTGGTGTATGACAAATAAGCAACAGCCTACTTTGTAACTGGAAACTGCTCAGTGAGTGTGACTGTGTTGAGCGTCTGCCGTGAGCTCAATCGATGGGTGTCACAAGATGCTACAGGGATCAAAGGTCAGGGGACTGAAACTGACAGGGAAAGTCTGGATTAAGAGGGCAATAGGGAGGAGCAACAGACCTACAGTTTCAATGTTTGTAAAAGACAATAAGACAGAGAATGTGAAAGTGACAGACGAGCTGGAAGCGGTGTCAACGAGGGATGGACCCTGACAAACTTTCAATTCAACACAGATACTTAGCTACTTTCATTAGAAACAAGTTAGCAACACTATGGCTGGGTTTTTAGGTTGGATGATATTTAAAATCTAGCAAACTCTTGCCAGTTTCTGATTTCTAGAAAAAGAAAAAAATTATTACAGTCAAAGGCAAATCACATGACACATGGCGGCCATTAAAAACGAATTACAAGAGCAAAAGAGTGCAGTCAAACACAAATATAATTAGTATATTCACATAAATATGATTTAACAAAGTGCTGCATGAATGACTCCTAAAACCTGGAAATTAGTCAGCATTTTTGCACGAGTTCCCTCATTTCGAATTTTATATTTTTTATTTTTAATAGGCTTTTGGTTAGATGTCTGAAATAAGGTCTGTGGTTAAGAGTCATGAACGACACAAGGATGTATGGTATTGATAATTCAATACTCACAAGTTACTCATTTGGAATCTATTCCTTTTAAATAATATTCATAATAAAATGATATATATATATATAAATATATATCACATCACATCAGGATACAAACGAACTACACCACGGTCACATGAGTATGAAACACAACGCTGTGAAAGCGAACCAGACAGTGTGAGGACGTTTTGTAGTCTCATTTAGTCGCTTGGTAGCAACCGCATTTTATAAGAGACTTGAAAACTTAAAAATTCACGTGACATATTTTATATTATATAACAAATGGTTAAAATCTCTTCAGCCTGTGTTAACAAACGTTATTATCTGCTTAACTATCACTTAATCATTATGTTTTTTCATTTATAAGGATTCCGCCATTTCACTTTGGTCAGGAAATTAAGTGCGTGTGTCTGTGTGTGATGGGTAATCCCTGGTTTACCCCCCCCCCCCCCTACAAATCACGGTGTTCCCTCTCCCATGTGACCGCCCCTGCGCATTGGCTGAAGGACGGGGAGAGTTGACGCTTTTGGGCCGCTCCGATTGGATTAATAAACGTTTACGTCAAGTTAGTCAGGGTTACCCAGCCAGAGACAGGAAGTAGTGGGGTTTTTCATTAAGCAATTAAAACGTATACGATGTCATTTAGTAAGTAACAATTGGAGAAACAATACCAGGCAAGAAAACATTGATTATGACCCCAGTCTATGTTTAGTCGAAAAACATTTTACAAACTGTATGAATAGCATACGCTTGAGCGGCTGCAAACAATTACCCTTAGAGCCATAAATCAAGTTGTGTTGAATTGAATTGATAAAGCAGGAGCCATTTTAAGGCCCTTGTCGTGTTAGTTGATGATAAACTAGCACAAACCAGCTGATACACAAGACTGAAGCTTTTGGGTCGCCTGGAGGACCATGCATGATACTATACAATACAAGAGAATGATGTAAATGGCTTTTTTTTGCTCAGTTCTCTCAATAAAAATGTAATACAAAGTTGATAAAATTATGAGAATTACGAAACCCCTCTTAAATAACGACTCCCCAATCACCGACCTCTGTAACACCTGTATGTACCTTGTTGACTCTAAATTCCCATAAAGTCCAATGCAACCAGTGGGCTACCAACTCCGGCAAATTTTTGTTAATTTGTCTAATTTTAATGAACACAGCTCTTTATTTAGGAGTTTTCACCACGTGAGCAATATAAAAACAACCTCATAATATATTTTGACACACAAATCAAAATTAGTAAGTAATCCAGGACCTTGGTGGTGTAAATTACCAGTGAAATTTCAAATCAATTAAGTTAACATATAACAAACATATATTACACGCTTTGTTGCGTCCAACCAATGTTGCTCGAAGATAAAGTGATTTATTTTGGAATTTCCAGACCGGAAGTGAGACTTTTACTCAAGCTAGCTTGAACTAAATCTGATCAGCGAGCAAACGGCAGCCGAGCTACGATGCTCTCCGTTATCACAAACCGGGGAGACAATAAAAACGGAGGACTAGGCGAGGCTTCGGTTCACCGAGACGGACACCTTCGCATCGAGTAGAAAAAAAGGGGAAGCTGCGAGAGAGACCTGTGCGAGCGTGTGTTCCTGTGTGCCGGAGGGGGCTGCTGCCGTAGAGCTGTGGGCTCTGACAGGACAGGGCGGGGTGATGTTTAGGTTCCGGTATAAAGGCAGCAAGAAAATGGGAACCAGACGAGATGTGGAGCCGGCTGCCAACGCTGTTGTTTTGTACCGGAGACTAGAATGAGAAGTTTACCGTCCTGGTGTAACAGGGCGGCGGTGTAACCGTCTGGGGAGGCCGCTCGCGGGGGAGAAGCGTGTCTCTGTGGCGCCCCTCCGCCCTCTGTCCGTCAATAAGATGAGGACGCTATTTACATTCTGTTGTCTCTTCCTTATTATCCGCGGAGCGGACCGGGCGTGGGCCACCGGAAACCTAACCGTTGACAGCAGCAACGACACTAACCTGACGGCCGACAGCGGCAGCAGATATATTACTATCGGGGACGGGTCGTCGCAGGAATTCGAGTTTCCTGAAAACACCAACGGCGTGATTGTAATCGCCAGCCAGTACCGGAGCGCCGCGGAGAGCAGGAAGGGCCGCCAGAGCTGGAAGCAGACGGTGACTGTCCGCTCCCTGGACCCGGAGGTCCTCTCCATACTCAATGTGACGGACAGCGGCCACGCAGCGACGACCAAGAGCTACGTTATCAGCATTCGCTCCGGGTTCCCAGGCCGGGCTCAGCTGCAGATCCAGCTGCTGGACCAGGACCAGGATTCGGTGCCGGTTCTGATCGAAGAGAGGACGGATTACTCCATCAGAGTGGCGCCCGGCAACGATGACCCGGCCACTCGGCTGGTCCAGTCCGGTGGCCTGTCCCATTTTTCTGAGAACCCTGTGCTGTTTGCCCTGCTGCCCCTCATCTTCGTCAACAAGTGTGCGTTTGGGTGCAAGGTGGAGGTGGAGGTGCTGCGGGGCCTACTGAAGAGCCCGGTGCCGCTGCTCCTGGGGGTGCTGGGTCAGTTCCTGGTGATGCCACTGTATGCCTACTGCGTTTCCCGGCTGGCCTCGCTCCCCAAAGCGCTCTCCCTGGGCCTGGTCATCACCTGCTCGGCCCCGGGCGGCGGGGGCGGATACCTGTACAGCCTGCTGCTCGGAGGAGACGTCACCCTGGCCATCTCCATGACCCTGGTCTCCACGGTGGTGGCGGCGGCGGCCATGCCCCTATCGTCTGCCCTGTACGGCCGGCTCCTGGGCGTGCACGCCGCCCTGCACGTACCGTTCGTGAAGATCCTCGGCACCCTCCTGTTCATCGCCATCCCGATCTCGCTGGGCATGCTGGTCAAGCTGCGCCTGCCCGCCCTCACGCGCGTCCTACTGGCGCTCATACGGCCCTTCAGCTTCGCGCTCATCGTCGGCGGCATCTTCATGGCCTACCAGATGGGCGCGTCCATTCTAGCCAACGTCAGGCCCCAAATCGTGGCGGTCGGGGTCACGGTGCCTTTGCTGGGGCTGGTGGTCGGCGCCGTCCTGGCCAAGCTGGCGGGCCTCGCCCCGTCGCTGAGGAAGACGGTCAGCATCGAGGTGGGCGTCCAGAACAGCCTGCTGGCACTCGCTGTCATGCAGCTGTCCTTCCGCCGGGCGGAGGCCGACTTCGCATCCCAGGCGCCCTTCATCGTGGCCCTCAGCAGCACCTCGGAGATGCTGCTCATAGTCCTGGGCTACTTTGCCAAGCGGAGGTTGTGCGGGTCCGCAGTCCCCAGGAGTGACGCCTGATTGTAGCCTGATTTTTTTTTTTAATTTTTTTTAATTTATATTTGTTTTATTTTTATTTTTATTTATTTATTTTTTTGTTCAGAACTTTTTGAAGAATGAACTCTTTCCAACCTGTGGACATTTGGTGTCCCCGCAGTCTTGTCTTCGAGACACGCGACAACCACAAGTCCAGTCATCACCATTGTGGTGCACCTGACAGCGAATGGACTTTTTCTGTTTTTTGTCGTATTTTTCATGAAAACCAAAGGCCTTTTACCCCTCTTGAGACCCCCCCTTTTGTGTTTATTTTACAGTATGTACTTTTTAAAATCAGATTATACTGTGAGGTACTCAGTGTAAATATTCCTAAGAAGAGACATGCCTATAAAAGATATTTTTGTACCAGATTACTTTTTGCAATCAAAAAGCAAAGATCGATTTGCATCATGTTTACAAGAGGTCCATGTGTCTTAGCCTGGTTGGGGGGGGGGGGGAGAAGTTTTTGGGGTTAAGTGGAATCATTTGGGGGTAATCAAACAGGAACATGATGATGTTATGAAAGTATTTGCCACTGATTGTGTCTCCTGGATCTGCGAATCCATGTACTTGAATATTAGCAAGGAGAAGTGAAGAAAAAGTAAATAAAAACATTGTTAAAGCAGGCTTCTGTTTGTTAAGAGAGTGTGTGTGCTAAGAAACGCGTCTAACAAGTCAGTGTTAATATAGACAGAGCTAACGGGCTGAATGTTGCACGAAGAGTGAGACCAGAATACCATCCTGTGACGGTTTAGTTTCCTTTCAGCGCACAGACGGCTGAACAGTTGTTTTGGCGTTTTGTGTATTTAAAGAACGGCTTCACGGCATGTGTTGAAATTCCAATTGTTAGAGTTAAAAAAGGAAAAAGACAAAAAAACAGTAGCAACACGCACAGGAGATACTTAACCTTCCACTGAAACCGGAATGTGAACACATTGTTAACAGTTTTTTCCAAGGGACTATTTGTTTGGTACGAAGTGCTTTCAGTTGTGTGTTAACAGTGTGTTCTGTAGGGTACCAAGAACATTGTTTCCGGTGAAGACATATTGCTGTAGAGGGTTTTTCAAATTTAGATTTTACTGCTTCAAGCACCACAAACCACCTTTGTGCGGCCGGTGGCAGATATCTGGCAAATGAAAAACAAGCCATGCAGAAGGCCTTTGGTTTAGTAACCTATTGTACCAGAGAACAAGGTCCAGGATTTATCTGTCTACTCTTGTTAAAGTAAACTATCAGTAGGTTCAACTTTCAGAATATGTGCTCATTGTTCAGAATTCAGCACAACAACCTTGCTATTTTCTGTCTTAAGAAACGGCTTCAGTGAACGAAGGGGAAGGGTTTTTAATGTAAAGACTGCACTTCCTGTTTACGCATCAAGATCAGCAGACTTTTTTTTCTCTTCTTTTTACATGATTTCACTAACTTTCCGAAGGTTTTTTTTGCAGTGGGGGAAAAAAGTGTTCAGACCTGCTGTGTTTGGCCCAGCAGATCAGACTGAGCTCTCAGGAATGTAGCACAGCTGTAACGCCTCCAGGCTGGGCTTGAATGTGGTCAGGCCTGAGAGTCTCAGTCGGTGCTGGCGTGTTTTCAACTCCTGTGGCCGCCTCACTCGCAGAGAGGAGGGGGCCGTCCGGTTCCGTTTGTCCCGAGGGAAGGGTGACTGTATGAAGAGCAACATGATCTCTCTGAGTCACGACCGCTTTGCGCTTCCTCGTAGGTTACAACATGAACCCTTTTTGTAGCATTACTATTGATTGTTTTGCCACTAGAGGCCCTGACCTACATGGGTGTAACTGGAACTAAATACATTCATGCAATAAGTGGGAACTTAAAAGATTCTACACACATAACGGGGGCAAAATCAGCTTTCTTACAAATAATTTTTGAGCTTAAATAGAGTTTAACTTGGAAATATTAATACATTTTAGCGGTGGTCCATATTGTCCAAATATATGCATGAACTGTATTAAGATATATATTTTTTTAAATATTGTTTATTTGATTTGCAGTACAATCTGCATCTTTTACTCATTTTCACATAATTTCTTTGTTTTTGGTTATTGTTAACTCTGAGTCAAAGTAAGTTCTATACAAGTACTGAACACACTAAATTATATTTTAATTTCTTTATCAAGTTTTGTAATTCAAAGATGAAGTATTTTTGGTAGTCCCACAGTGCAACGTCAGTCGCTAATTAATACATGGTAAATAAGTCAGTGATTGCTTCAAGAGTGTCTGGAAAGTGTAGCTTCAGAGGATGTAATGCGTTTGTCCCATGCTCTCTTTTTCATGACATGCATGAAATGTGGTCTATGAGCTAACCTGCTGTTGGAATAGTTTTGTGCAATCACAGTGACATGATGTTGACACTGATGGATTACTGAATGGGCATACTGAGAAAAGGCCCAGGGGCCCAAAGTGTGAAGGCCCCCCCCGGCCTTCACTTACAAAATGTTACTCAACAACTACAAAGGGATGCAAAACTGCTGCAAAGAGACTCACAAAAACTATGAAAAGGGGCAAAACAACCACAAAGACACACAAAAAAACTGCAAAGAGGCACAAAATGACGACAAAGAGACACAAATGAAATACAAAGACACGAAAAGATTACAAAAGGACAATAAACAATTACAAACAGACAAAAAATTACTACATCAAGTTACAAAACACCTACACAGAGACACAGAGTGACAACAAAGAGACACTTTACAACTACAAAGAGACACAACATGAGACACAAAACCACAGAGAGATGCATGACTACAAAGTGAAAAACACAACTACAAAGAGACACACAATTACTACAAAGAGACACCATGATTACAAAGAGACACAACAAGTCTCCAAAGAGACACAAAACGACTACAAAGATACACAAAACAACTACAAATCTGCCAATGCATGTTTTATGGACGCCAAACGTTCACTCTGTCTCTTTCTCAAACTTTATCACACACACGCATGAAATCCTGCTGAGGTCCAGATCCAGTCAGCCTTCAATCAACACTTGTCAAAAGTGTCAGTGGCTCACTTGATCCAGACAAGAGCTGCCACTGTAGCTGACTGTGTGTGTGTGTGTGTGTGCGTGCTGAGGTGTCACTGTGTGTTGTTCCTCACGGAGATGACGCTCTGCCTTGCTGGTGAGTTTGCACTCAGCCCGGTACATCAGCATCTCCTGTTTGTATAACCACCCTGCACATTAGCAGCACAATGGGAAGAGGGGCCTCTTAAAAATTCATGAGGACACATTGCATTAAGTTTTCATGAGTTCCTTTCAGCGGCTCCCACGAGACGGTTTTCCTGCCGCCTGCCTGCCGCAATGAAGCTGGGAAGTCCAGAAAATACACTCTGCACACCGTGAAGAACGATCTCTACTCCAACACACGGAGGGCAAGATGGAGGCCGCCGCCGCACAGTCATGGACACTCAATGGGATTCGGGCCAGGTGTGGCACTCATTATGCCACACCTGAACTGAGTCACAATCCTGTTTGTTCTTTTCAAAGTGTTTATTCTCTCTTTTGATTTTGCACATCACAAACATGGTGGAGTTTGAGAAAGCACTGCAGCCTCCCACAGTAGAGCAAGACAACCCTTTAAATCTTTATAATGAAAAAAGGACGAGGCTTAGACGACAGTCACACCTGTCCTGACATGCCCCGCGTCCTGATCGCTGTGCATAGCGTTTCTACTGTGTATTAGTCAGTGGGGCATTCACATTGTAAAAAAAGGATGTGAGAGAGAAGGTGGGAAGAAGCCCAAGGGACTAAAGGTTGCTTTAACTACAGCTAGGGCCACACTGAGGCACTGTGGGGGGTGTATACATATATGTATAAATATATATATACATTCAATTAAATTTAATTGATTTTGTATAGCTCGAAATCACAAATTTGCCTCAGAGGGCTTTACAATATACAAATATTTGTATATGTATGTATATGTATTTTTTACATTTATATTTTATTTTTCCTTTTTCCTATTTAAACATGTTGTCTTACGTGTTTAGTCTAGTCTTAAATTACTTATTTATTCATTAAAATGTATTTCATTGAATTTGATTAAATGTTATTTAATTAATTTATATTTATATATAATGTTTTTGTGAATATTCATCTGTAAAACACATCGGACTGCCTTTTTGATGCATGTAAAGGGTAAAAAAAGAGAAAAAGGACAAAATAAAGAAGTACTAGCATTAAAATGCCTCCATGTACACTCAGATTTGCTTTGCGGTGTTCATGGACGCTGTTGTACCACAATGCAACAATGGACATGGAGTAGTTACAGCTGGGGAAAAAACTGTGGACAGAAGTACACCCTTGGAAAAGTATAAAGTAAGATTAATATATCATATACAAACAGTATATCAGCTTATAAAAGATGATGTACCGTATATACATTAGTAACAATACACCAGCATTGTAATGTATAGTAAAGTAACACTGACAGGGCCCATTGTGTCTGATGAGTACTTTATTACAGTACTGTACTTTTACTAAGCTACATTTTGAATACTGGACTTTTAATTGCAATGTGGTGTATTTACATTGATTTACATTGCAGTGTTGGTACATTTGCTCAAGTAAAGCATCTGAATACTTCTTCCACCATCAGTGTTGTATGTATGTAATGTGCAACTGGAACACAGTATTGAGAAAAATACACATACACTTCATTCTGTCTTTTTCCTTCCTGCGTCGATCATGCTGATTCTAACCCACATGACCACTCCATTGGCTGTGTTTAACCCTTTTTCGAGATTGCAACAGAATGCTTTGTCTGTGACATTAAATAATGCAATGTAACAACAAATAACAAATCGTGGGAAAACAACATCATAGCGACTCCAAATTCACCTCCAGTTTTATTTATTTAGCCCTTTTAAATACAGATCAGCTGAGCATACACATGCTCTTTTACAGCACTGCTCTGTTGACAGTTAATAGAATAAACAAAACTGGGAACAAAGAGAACACACAAACAGTACGATGAAATGTGATCCGCAATGCAGAGATGTTGTGTGATATCACAGGGTGCAGTAACGAGAGGCTCTTATTCTCTTAAACTGTTCCAAAGGAGGGGACAAGAGGAAAGGTAGGCTACACAACAAGAGTTCAGATTGTGTTTGAAAACACAATGTTGCTCAGCAACAAACACCAGAGCCACAGAGGAGAAACCTGCTTTTGAATCGCTGACTCGCAAAAAAAGGAACAAATTAAACACAGGAAACTGTTTGGTGGATGCAAAAATAAAATGATTTACTATTGACTTCAAGAGAGGGTAAAAACAAATTTTTTAAAGTTGCGTTAAATTTAGTTTTATATTTGTTCCACAAATACATATATACATAGATTGGATTTTAAAAAAAATGTATAAAGTTATCTAGAGTAAGAAAAGGAAAGGCCGAACATTAAAAAAAACAGTAGCACCAAGATCGAAAAGTGGCGGAGGGTATGCCAATGTGTTCAGCAGTATATACCGTTCCCTGGAGTGGTAGGTAGGCCACTCCTTTTCCAATGGCATATAGCTACCGTTTCCTGAAGGCAGGTACCGCTTAAAAGTGGAAGTTCACTAGACACAATTGTGCCGCCTCCTGATGCATATGCAAATGTGTGCAAATTGTTTGATTCACGAACAGTGATGGCGTAAATGTATTTTTTCTGACTTTATTGACAAAGTAGCGCCTACAAGGCTTTTGAAATGACAAAGTGATTTCGTATTTGCTTATGTACCCTGGAACTGATATTATGGCCAATGTTAAAAGCTCCTGCCTTCAGTAAACGGTACATGCAGTTGAAAAAGGAGTGGCATACCACTCCAGGGAGATCGGTTTATGCCGCTGAAAAACAGTGACATACAATCGGCCACTTTTCGATCTCTGCGTCACTTAAAATCTCCGGAATACTTCTTTGTTTGTCCCACACATAGAGTGGTCTATCCTGATTGGCTCTCACGCAGACCAATGGGAGAGAAGAGCGCGAGGGGCAACATGGAGGAGAAAGTGGACCAAAACAGTGCCGTAGCAGCCTGGGAAAAGCTAACCAGGGAATGAATGCACTCATTTAGCGCCGTCAAACGTATTGCTTTCAGAAGGACAATTGGCTGAAACGCTGACTTTCTCTCGAAGTGCTGATTCAGCCGTAAAGTAAAAATGGCACTGAGTGCATCGTGTGAAACGGTCTCTCAGAAAAGGACTCTGTCGAGCCTCCTCGGTGAGTTGACAGCAGCTAGCTAATGTTGGCGTTCTTATGGAGCACCAAACAAAACGTGTCGCGAATACAGTCTAAAATGAAAATACACACTCAAAATGTAGTCAGACTAACTATCCTAGTCTATTTTCCCCGTTGATGTCATCGTGACCGCGTCTGTATTGTCTCGATAAATACTGTCTAGCGTTTGTAACGTTAACTTATGCTAGCGATTAATTATGGCGTTAAATTAATCAACTCCGGCCATTGACGTGGATACATTCAATTGGAAGCTTTTTTTTAGTGGAGTTTGGCGTGACCCTTCACGGATAACCATTCCTAGTTACGTTTGTTTTAGACAAGTTCACCCACTGAAGGTAGCGGTGTTGCCGAATACTGTTTCCCCGTCAATATGCGTTCCCGTACCTATACCTGGACCCCCCCTAATCTTCATAGGAGGGAAACACTTTTCGACGAGGAAGCAAACTTCGACGTAACACCTGTACATATTTGTCATCTAATCTGAGTCAGTTTAGTTTTTGCCTCAACTTCAGACTTCAAAGTAACCGAATTACATACGGTTTGGCAAACTGTGTTATACAATACTGAAACGGTGTCCACATAAACATTTGTCTGAAGTCTGCAGCATTTCGTGTTTTTTTCCCAGCTGGCCGTGTGGTGAAGAGGCCGAAGCAGGAAGATGCTCGGAGGCTGCAGGAGGCAGCGATCCAGCTGCTGGAACAGCAGCAGAACCTCTGCGGTCTGCTCAGGGAGGTCGGGGTGAGTGAGCGTACCCCACTGGGCTGCACAGCCAATGGGCAAACACTGTGCCACGACAATAAGGACAATTTATACTAATCTGTGGACTGAGAAAGAGGAGTGTAACACCTGACAATGCCATGACTGTCAAACGATGCAATAAATTCACAGTTGCAAAAAAGAAAAAAGCCTCTAAATGAAAGAAATAGTAATGTTGTATTAGACTGTATGGGAGTAACTGGAGCTCCTACTGGCCATTTGTTGTGTGTGCCACTTGATTGGCTTTGGTGGAAAATATTCTGCATTGGATTGTGATTAAAAGGAACGTTGCTCTTTAGCCCCAAACCGCCAAAGACATTTTACTGGAATGAGGGCTTCTGGGTGAATTACACATGTGTGATTCACTGTAGAGGGGCCTTTAAAGATTTAGGAAAGCTGCTTCACCTGTGCTCCTTGTGCTAGGAACTGGTTCGAGGGCTGACAAAGTAAAATCCTCAAATTCAACTGTTTATGATCTTTCACTAATATTTTATTAATTTAAGTTTTTTTTTATTGTTTTCTACATTTCTTTTAGAATACAGATCCGTGCAACATTTTCCGCACTCAGAACGGCGAGGAGAAACAGGCGGGCTCTGAAGGCGCCACATCCACCTCTGCATGTTCACTGCTGGGTGAGTGTTTGAATTGCCTCAGTGCTGCACATCGGTTCTCCAACAGCTAATATCTGAGTCAGCTGCTGGACGGCACGACACGGACAAGTTTCACCTTTTCATGGCGGCCGTCTTTGTTCATTCTTTATCTTCTGGACAACTGTCAGTTTTCATTTGCTTACTTTTTGTACACCGCAAAAGAGACTTACAGAAATGGTCACAGCTCACAGCAGAGTGTGCCACAGAGTGAAATGCTGTGAACTACAGGGTGTGTTGTCTACGAACAGCGTGCGAGCTGAGGCGTCGGGCCTCGCAGCTGGGCGTCCCGGCGGCGGCGCTGTCGGTCAAGATGGTGCTGGAGAGGCTGATGGAGATCACGGGAAGCGAGGAAGAGGAGAAGAGGAGAGGGCTCCTCACGTCCTCTCAGCGAGTGAGTATCTGACAGTAAAGAGTTGATGATTTGTTTCTACGGGCCGTAAGAATCCAAGGTGAGCATTCAATCCGTCCCCTCATGCAAGAATAAGTTAATGCAGGAGTCACAGTGGCTCCCACAAACCCGTGAACAAAATCCTCAATTTGAAGAAAGTGATTCAGCGTATTTAATGAGTTAGTCTGTTAGTATTAAATCAACTTTTGTCAATGAACACGGGCAACCGTGGCTCACTGGCTTAAGAGGGTTGTCTGGTAACCGCAGGGTCAACGGTTCGATCCTCGACTGGGATGTGTCACGTGTCGTAGTGTCCCTGAGCCCCCGGCTCCCCGGGCGCCTGTCATTGGCTCCTGTCATTGGCTCCCTATATACAGGGATGGGTCAAATGCAGAAGTCAAATTTCGTGTATGTACAGGTGCTGGTCATGTAATTAGAATATCATCAAAAAGTTGATTTATTTCACTAATTCCATTCAAAAAGTGAAACTTGTCTTATATTCATTCATTACACACAGACTTTCAAATGTTTATTTCTTTTAATTTTGATGATTATAACTGACGACGAAGGAAAATCCCACAATCAGTATCTCAGAAAATTAGAATATTGTGAAAAGGTTCAATATTGAAGAGACCTGGTGCCACACTCTAATCAGCTAATTAACTCAAAACACCTGCAAAGGCCTTTAAATGGTCTCTCAGTCTCTCTTTAGGCTACACAATCATGGGGAAGACTGCTGACTTGACAGTTGTCCAAAAGACAACCATTGACACCTTGCACAAGGAGGGCAAGACACAAAAGGTCATTGCAAAAGAGGCTGGCTGTTCACAGAGCTCTGTGTCCAAGCACATTAATAGAGAGGCGAAGGGAAGGAAAAGATGTGGTAGAAAAAAGTGTACAAGCAATAGGGATAACCGCACCCTGGCGAGGATTGTGAAACAAAACCGATTCAAAAATGTTGGGGAGATTCAGAAAGAGTGGACTGCAGCTGGAGTCAGTGCTTCAAGAACCACTACGCACAGACGTATGCAAGACATGGGTTTCAGCTGTCGCATTCCTTGTGTCAAGCCACTCTTGAACAACAGACAGCGTCAGAAGCGTCTCGCCTGGGCTAAAGACAAAAAGGACTGGACTGCTGCTGAGTGGTCCAAAGTTATGTTCTCTGATGAAAGTAAATTTTGCATTTCCTTTGGAAATCAGGGTCCCAGAGTCTGGAGGGAGAGAGGAGAGACACACAATCCACGTTGCTTGAGGTCCAGTGTAAAGTTTCCACAGTCAGTGATGGTTTCGGGTGCCATGTCATCTGCTGGTGTTGGTCCACTGTGTTTTCTGAGGTCCAAGGTCAACGCAGCCGTATACCAGGAAGTTTTAGAGCACTTCATGCTTGCTGCTGCTGACCAACTTTATGGAGATGCAGATTTCATTTTCCAACAAGACTTGGCACCTGCACACAGTGCCAAAGCAACCAGTACCTGGTTTAAGGACCATGGTATCCCTGTTCTTAATTGGCCAGCAAACTCGCCTGACCTTAACCCCATGGAAAATCTATGGGGTATTGTGAAGAGGATGATGCGAAATGCCAGACCCAACAATGCAGAAGAGCTGAAGGCCACTGTCAGAGCATCCTGGGCTCTCATAACACCTGAGCAGTGCCACAGACTGATCGACTCCATGCCACGCCGCATTGCTGCAGTAATTCAGGCAAAAGGAGCCCCAACTAAGTATTGAGTGCTGTACATGCTCATACTTTTCATGTTCATACTTTTCAGTTGTCCAAGATTTCTAAAAATCCTTTCTTTGTATTGGTCTTAAGTAATATTCTAATTTTCTGAGATACTGAATTTGGGAATTTCCTTAGTTGTCAGTTATAACCATCAAAATTAATACAAATAAACATTTGAAATATATCAGTCTGTGTGTAATGAATGACTATAATAGACAAGTTTCACTTTTTGAATGGAATTAGTGAAATAAATCAACTTTTTGATGATATTCTAATTATATGACCAGCACCTGTATATGACAATAAAAGGGGTTTCTATTCTATTCTAACTCGTATAACTTGGAAATAAAGTGACAGCGTCTTGGAAATGTTTGAAAACAAACGTAGGCAGTCGCCACTGGAATCTAATTCTACACTTAGTGTAATTCTAATACTGATCTTTATCGGACACTGTCCACAAATATCTATCTGAGTGAGGACTAAACTAAACTAAATCTTTTTATACAGTTTAATTTTCAGACTTTTGTATATATTATCCAGTAAGTGTGTTATTAAGATTTAAGTTATGCATGTGCAAAATCTCATTTTGACAACCTCAGAGCGGCAAATCCTGGTGCACCCCCTGTGAAAGTCGATAAAAATCTGTTTATTATTATTATTTTTTTTTTCTGCTGACATCCAGCAGAAGAAAACTTAAAAACATTGTCTCCTTTGGCTGTCGGCATCTTGAATCTATAATATCGGTATTAGTTTTTGTTATGCTTCTGTATATCACATCCCCTCTCACATTTACCATACGGTTCACCACACCATCGGCGTGGTGCAAACTAATTCGGAGCAGGTTTTTAATATGGAGTGTGTTACTGTGTAGACTGGGAAAGTGAAAAATGATGCATACTGAAACCGGACGGTATGCAAACTGAATGCTGTCGATGTCTGAGTGTTCACTCGGGCCTCGGCAGTAAGGGTTGCTAGATTGCCTTCGACAACCATTTTTACATATCTGCAAGTCTCAGCCCTTTGGTTTCCGTGGAAACCACTTTATAACATATAGACAAATAAACTTTAAAAACGTTACTGCTGTCAACACATAGTCATTATTTTCTACCAATTAGCTTTTGCCCCTTCTCTTCAGCTGTATGTGAGAGGGGACTCGGCTCCTTATTAGAATCAGGACAGACTGGAGGTCGTCTCTGAAAGAAGAGACGATGGACAAGCGGATGTTGGCGTCACTTGAGGGGCCCACAATCCAAGACTTCAATGCTTAAAAGACCGAAGGATCTGTGGTGGGAATCAGGACAAAGGTCCAGAAAAGCAACATTGTAAAGGAACGGATGGAAAAACGAGTGACTTGCTGGGTTCATTCCTGGGGGATTTGTGAACAGCTGCACTACTGCTAGTTTGTATACTGAAATATTATATGCTCAAAGATATTACTTTTCAAATTCTGTAAAGAAGCAGATAAGAACCAAAAACTACAAAGACTTTTTGTTCGGAAATAGAACTTTTATGTCACATTTTCATCAGCTGACATATAACGGCAATTTCTTAATAAAAGGTGACTTAAAAAAAGGCAACCATATGATCAGTTTTGGCAACCAAAAAGCTGGTGCCTGGTTGGCAGTGGGGTAACCACTTTTAGGAGTTGGCGTCGACCCCTGAGACTCTTCTCCCACGATGTACAAAGTAAAATGGAGGAGCCATAGTAATTGAATGTCAGTAGAATGGACATTCCCCGTTCAAATCAACATAGCAGGATGGTCAGAGCGGAGTCCATTTTTTAAGCAAACTTCCCAACAACCCGACTATATCCGTCGCCTTGCTGCTAGAGAGGAATTTGAGGATTGCTGGATTGCAATTGCTCCATATTTCTGTCGGCAAGTCATAAATTGACGGTTGGCCAAAACTGAGTTCTCAAACTAGTGAGTGTGACACGCTTTAAGGCCCCCGCTGACTTGTGTTGTCACCATAGCTACTAACGACAGTCGCCATGCTCTTTTTAAATCGTCAAATGACTGCGGCATTAATTAGATTAAATGTTATACATTAATACTGTGCAGTTTTGCTGAAAACATGCCAGTAAATCAGATGACAGGCGCTTTTTCTTCAAACAATGTAGTGAGTGGATTCTCATTCTCATTTTGTGTCTCATGCACGGTGACTTTGTGTTTTCTTCCCACAGCTTTACTGCTGCAACATCTCTGCATGCTGAAAATGGTCGTTGCGTCACATCTTGTTGGTAGATTACGTCTGCGGTTTAACATCTTTCTGCTCTGGATGCAGCTGCTAACATCTCACGAGTTCCTCTTTCATTGCTGCGGTACACTTGTTCTGCAGGAGGACACAAAGCACATTCAAATGTGACACACGATGTAAAAATGTGTCCCGTCCCTGTCCTCTCTAGGTCCAGCTGTGCGTCCTGCTGGAGTCCAGCAGAGAACTGCTGTCACAGGGAGCCCTCTGCCCTAAACTGCTCTGGCAGGAGTACAGGAGGGATCAGGTGTGTGTGTGTGTGTGTGTGTGTGTGTGTGTGTGTGTGTGTGTGTGTTCAAACATGAGACTTGATTACTTCTGATGAGGTTTTGCACAATTTGTAATTCCATGAAGTTACTTTAAAATGTTCATTAATCCCTTTACAGTCGGTCTGAACAATAGGAAAAACTGTGCCTGGCTTTCTTATACAGGATGTAGGAAATGAAATATTTAATGTAGTGTTTTTACAGAGGCTACCCAACCTGGAGGTGGTGTACCATCTCCACGTTTGCAACATCCTCACCCTGAAGTACATCATAGAGAGGTAAGAAATATAAGTAGTTTAGTTTTTTATGGAAAAAAAGCATACAGGGATTACTATCATGCAGCAGTTGACCTCAGAAGATAACAAGACAGAAGTATTCTACTTCAGTATATTTACTTCTGCAAACACTATCGAAGCATAGAAAGTCTTTTAAGGATTTAAATGTTAATAACTAACTGAATACACAGTTATGAACTTTACTTCAGAACACTTAACTGAGAATTCTCTCAGTGAAACATTTTACTTTAAAAGCAAACTATCTGCTTCATGTGGGTTGAGTTACAAGTTATGTGTGAATATTCTGGTTATTTCAGAGACGGGAAGTAAACCGCCTGAATACCTAAAGGTGACGTTCAAATTAACAGCATTCAATGCTACAACTGAACTCGCAACAGAACAGAGTTACAGTGCCCCTCTGTGGATGCAGAGAGACATCTTTAAATTGTACACTGAGTTCAGTTAAACTAAAACACAACAAAGAAGGATCTCCAAGTCACCCCGAGTTTGAGGAGAGTGACAGTTAAAAGCATGGCCGACACCTGCACCTTTCTGCAGCATATGAACTTGAACCTATCGCTTTGTTTCTCCATTCAGTGATGAAGAAGTGAGACTGTGGTTGGTGTCTCAGGTGAAGGCTCTGTGCGGTTGGAAGCCTCCTCACGGAGACGAGGAGACCAAACAACTTCAGCGGAAAGTGCTGTCAAGTAAGGACACTGGTCGCTCATCCATTCGTCAACATTACAATACTTAAAGCACAAAAGCTGCTTTGGATTTGTGATTCTTGTGATTCTTGGATGGTTTTGTCAGAGCACCTTGAATTTGGTGCTAAATGAGTAAAATTGTACAACGTCAGGCTTAGGAAAGATAGACTTGCACTTGCACTGCCAGGGTTAGGAGTTTTAAACGCAACCAACCAAGCTACAAAAAAATGCCCTCATGGAATCAAGTACACTCTGTTTGCTGCTGCTGAGGGTGATGCTGATAAAAGATCTCCTGTATTTCAGCTGTGGTTGGAGTCTTGGTGGGAAGTGGCTTTGAGCTGATCCAGGAGCCGGCAGCTGCCGACAGGAGGGCGTCCCTGCTCTGCTGCTCGGTGCTGGACGACATGCTCTTCTGTGAGTCTACGTGTTCCCTGTCCTGTGTTGATGAAAAATGTAGCGAAGCACTTTGAGTCACACCTCTGGAGCCGTAACGCTATTTTCTACTTTTTTAAGAGCTAAGACGTCTAAGTATCATCTTAATACTTTCCTTATTTTTTTTGTCTCGCTTTTTAACACTTTATTGTTTTTCCTCTTTGTCTTTTTCAGGGCTGCTAGACACCGTGGGAAAGAGTCTGACGCTGCGGTGTGCTGGAGCAGGAGCCGAGCTATGGTTCATTGTGTTTTATGTGTCTTAAGCTTCATGAAATCAGATATTTGTTGAGTTTGAGGTCTCTGCCTGAAGAAAACAAAATCTAAAAAACAAACAACGTTTCTCAAACATTTGGAGGAAGAACAAAATAATGATGAAATCCTCCCATATCAATTTTAATTGATCAACCACTTTTCGTACTGACATGATGGGGGTGTAATGTTCATATATAAACATTATACATGTGTATATATATGTACATTATATGTATATATATATATGTATGTATGTATGTATGTATGTATGTATGTACGTATGTATGTACGTACATATGTATGTACGTATGTATGTACGTACATATGTATGTACGTACGTATGTATGTACGTACGTATGTATGTACGTACATATGTATGTACGTACGTATGTATGTACGTACGTATGTATGTACGTACGTATGTATGTATGTACGTACATATGTATGTACGTACATATGTATGTATATGTATGTACGTACATATGTATATATATGTATGTATGTACGTACATATGTATATATATGTATGTACGTACATATGTATATATATGTATGTATGTACATACATATGTATATACGTATGTATGTACGTACATATGTATATATATGTATGTATGTACATACATATGTATATACGTATGTATGTATATACGTATGTATGTATATACGTATGTATGTATATACGTATGTATGTATATACATATGTATGTATGTATGTATATACATATGTATGTATGTATGTATATACATATGTATGTATATACATATGTATGTATATAC
>NW_022280071.1:310425-327521 GCF_004355925.1 Anarrhichthys ocellatus
TCGAGATATATATCTCGATATCGATATCGAGATATATATCTCGATATATCTGAGAGAGAGAGATCATTTAACTCTTGTGGCAACTTGGAAAAATGTTGAATTTATAGATTCCATTGTTTGCCAATTTTTGTAAAATAAATTATCAAATAAATTGAACTTTTTATAAAAAAAAATGTTTCTGATTTATGGCATGGTAACTGTGTCGTACTGCACAAAAGACATGTTTGTGCTGTTTCCATAGAGGTACAGGACTGTTTAGAGTTCAGAGGGTTAAAGGCTCTTAAAAACCCTTTTACAGCAGAAGTCATCGAAAATATGCGCGCGCATGTTGGCAATAGAAGTGGCGTTTTGCTCCAGCCGTCAAGAGGAATTGGCAAACTTTAAACATTGAATTAAAACGGTTTGCATCAAAATGTCTGAATCGGTTTCCCAACAGCGGACTAAAGTTCTCCAGAACTCCGACAGAGCAACAGGTGTTTCAGTTTAACGAGTGGCCGTGTTAACTCGTGCCTCTCAGCCGAATGTGTTCGTGGTTGCTCGTAGTAACTTCCGTTAATGGTTAGTATTTGTAGATTCCATTTTGAAAGTCATAACTCGGATGAGCGTTATCATTAAGCAGAGAATAGCTGGTCCACCTCCAAAGCCAGCGCCGCCTTAAGAGCCCGAGCCAAATTAGTTGCTAACTTCTCCTCAGTTAACTGAGCCGAGTGATCAACATCTTCGTTCAAGGATTGCCAATGTTGCGCTCAGTGAAGCCGAGTTCACCCGAAGAGAGCCGGACGGAGATGAACGACACCCTTCTCTCTGTTGAGCTCACCTGTGTGGATGAGCTTGACGTGTCGCTGCAGGTAGCGGTCGATCATGAAAACCTTGTTGCAGCCGGGATGAGGGCACGGCCGCTCCTTCACCTCCTCGTGGTGCTCCTTGATGTGCTTCTAAACAGCCCCCCATAGGAAAAGACAGTCATTTATAGATTTATTTTTTTCCATGGACCGTTTCTCCTCCATTCGACCAAAGCCTGCTCCAATTGGTCGATACTGCGCAGACTACAAAGATACCAAAATCCTGTTTTGCATATGACTGCAGAATCAGTTTATAGAGATAAAACGACTGAAACAATATTGTTCTTGTTCTCTTAACAAGTTATGTCACATCCACATGCATCCAAATAATGATGAAAAAAGTGATACATTTGTATATTAGTAATAGTATATGTATTTTTCTATCCACCATATGGCATATCATTCTTTTACTGTACCGACGCATTCCTTATAGTAACATACACACAGTCACTGATGCAATTAATAGCATGTATCACTTAAATAACAGAAATGAATTCTGACCTTCAGACCATCCGGAGCTCTATAGACGGCGGTGCAGCCCTGATACGGACACTTGTAGATGTTGGGCAGCTCCTCTCTGAAACAAGTAGTTTGTAAATGCACGTGTATTCTCTCTTATTCTTTTGTTTTATATAAAATGCTTCCAACTGAGAAACTACATATTTAAATATGATATTTAACTTCTGCTGAATGGAGGATGTGTAGTAAAGGAAATGGAAGACTCAAGCTGTGTACCCTTTCGGTTTGAGCTTGTTCTTCCAGCCGGGTTTGGGTCCTGGTTTTTTCTTTATTTTGGGCTCCACCAGGGCCTTCGTGCTTCTTCTTCTCTTGTTGGGGACGGTCACCCTGCGAGCTCTGGGACACAACGGTTCATTTAACACAGTACCTAGGTCTCTGTCACAATTCAACTTTCAGTCCGTCTTGGCTGTTTAGAAGACCAACTTTTGCTGAAGGACACCTGCACCCACCTCTTGTCTGAGTAGGGCTCGAACATCTCGTCGTCTGATAACCCTCCTTTTCTACTCTCCTCGAAGTCATCCTCGGAGATGAACCTAGAGACAAACAGACACACACACAGGTAGAGTTCTTGTAGAAGTTCTGGCCTTTTTATCAATCTCAATCTGATCACATTAAAAGCTGCAAAGCACCCAAAAACTACAGATATGGAGGTTTTCTCCCACAAATGTATGGTTATAATGGTGCTGTCCCATCGAGCCCGTTTCGATCGGTTCAAATTAAGTCAGATCTGTTTTCCCGGTTAGTACGGTCCGTTTGGGCTGGTGTGAAAGCTGTCAATCAAACCCCGGTGTGGACCATAGACTGTATATAAGAAGTGAGCATGGTCATGGGGAAGTTTGTTATTTTGGCCGTCGCCATCTTGTTTTTTTGCAACCAGTGAAAAAAAGTGATGTAGAAACGCTGTATACGGCTCTGATAACGACCTCTCAATCACAAGGTAGCCCCACCCTTAAGCCTACTCTGCATTATGGTCTGTTTTACTCTAAATGGACCCTAATTTACGAAATGAACATCATGCTGTATTGAAGAAGACTTGAAACTAGAGATTGAGACCATAAACTCATGTTTACTGAGGTAATAAATCAAGAGAGAAGTGGAGTAATTTTCTCATAGACTTCTATGCAACCAGGAGTCGCCCCCTGATGGAAATGAGAAAGTGACAGTATAAGCCACTTCCTCATTGGCTTCACTTCTCAGAACCGGAGGTTGCTGCCTGGTGCGGACCAAACAACTGCTTCCAAGCGGACTCTGTGTGGTTTATTTGTGGCGTGAAAACAAACCAACCATAGGGTTTTATAATAGCTACTATGGGACTTTAGCATGATTTGAAAAGATAAATTACTAATGAATCTATCAGCTGAACTTATCTGTATTTAAGGCCATGTATATGAGTCAGCGCGGGTATTTTTCAATGATGGATAGGTCAAAAACTGTTCTCCATTAAAAAAGTCTGACAGTGATCCCACAGTAATACGCCTCATTTGCGTGTCTGTGCGCTCCCTGACGTTCGTCATCTTGGAGCACGTAATGGGACTTTTGTACAGACCTCTCTCTACTGTTATTCATTATAACATGCGGCCGGTCTGCAGCCAAATAATGCTTATAATCAGTTATTAATCAAAGAACATAAATAAACTAGTGCTGAGCAACGATTAAAATATTTAATCGCGATTAATCGCATGGATTTTTTGCGATTAATCGCATTGTTATGTCAAAGTTCAGTAATGAATTCAAAAGTAGTGTATTGCGCACTTTTATTTTAAAAGTACTGCTATATGAACAAAAGTGAAATAACATTTGGTTCACGAGATGCAGGTAGCATGTTTTATACTTAATGTGAATATAATTCATACTTTGTTGGCATCTTATTCTGAAAACCGGATGTTCATCTGAAGAAACCGGATGTTGTCTCACGTTAATGTTTCCGCTAACTTTCAAAGTCCTTCGCTCGCTCCTGATCTGTGCCGTTTAAATGCGTTTACCGTGAATTTCAGCATATAGGTGCACTAAAGTGTAAGTGTCTGCTGAGTTGACCACGGAGATCTGAGTGTCTGCTGACTTTACCGCAGCGATGTCCAGTAGTCTCCAGGGAGAGCAACAGCTGGTGCAGCTTCTCTCTTTATTTCTGCCCCCCCCCTCGACCAGAAGCGGAAGTCGCCTTTTCTCTACGGCAACCCTGAAGGGACATCATATCTCCAATACAAAACGATAAACATGAGACAGTCTGTTACAATAATAATAAATTAAAAATACGTACCTGTTTTTCTTTTTTCCCCCCCATCTCAAAAGGCTCAAGGACATACACACACACAACTGACTATAGGATGTTTGCTGGCTTTTATCCCACTGTTCTTGTCATCCTCTTGTTGTTATGTCTATGTATTGTCTCTTGTCTTTCAATAAAAAAAAAATGAATGAATAAATAATAATAATAATAAATTTAAAAAATGCATTAACGCGCAATAAAATAATTGTCGGCGTTAATTAATGAATGCGTTAACGCGAAATTAACGCGTTAACTTGCCCAGCACTAAAATAAACACATCACAAGTATTAAAGTACTGCATTAACTTCTGCCAGTCATTTGATTTCTCAACGTGGGTCCTGATGATGCAGGGTGACAATCGCCAAAACTGTCCGATCAATGAGTTACCTGTTCGTCTGTTTACGTCACGTTTAACCCTCTTGGTTCGTTGGGTTGGGGTCATGCAAGAAGTCAGTGTGAACGGGAACCGGACCAGAACTAAAACAACCTATCATTTTTGCCCACTTGGTCCGGACCCAAACTACGGGTGTGAAATCACCCACCAGACGAGAGGAAAGACAGAATCAGATGAGGAAGATAAACTGTGTCTGACCTGTCGGACAGATCGCTGTCAGCGGCCCTGTCCTCCAGCTGGACCGGAGACAACGCCCCCCCGGGACCTGTGAAGTCTAATGGAGGGGAAACCACAACCGTGTCAATACAAGGGTTCATACAGACGCCACACAATCATCTGTGTCAGCAACCGCAGTAGAAGAACAGGTTATTGACATATCTCTGCTTTACCGGTTCATGAAAAATACTCTAAAAACATCCATCACAGATCCTCAGAAAAAAAGAAGAAAGAGGCAGCCATTCAGACATTTATCTATGGAAGATTCTGCTTCAAACCTCCTAGGGACAACGAGAGCGATAAACAGTCACCTGTGTTGCCGGTCCAGTTCACCAGCGCTGAGCTCTGAGTCTGTACAGGAAGTGCAGGTGGACTGTGCTGAGCCAGAGTGCTTATACTTCCATTCCCGCTGGGCTGCCCTTCTTCATCTTCCTCCTCCTCCGACATCGCTCTGTCACCGTTGCCACTAACCAACGCTCCACCGTATAAGTCCATGGCGTACCCAGGGTTGGCGGCGGCAGCGCACTGGGCATCCATGACATACCTGTGGCCGTCGACACAGCTCCAAACGGCCTTGACGGAGCCCCAGCACCGGTCCTCCAGCACCTCCCTCAGGTTGGGGCAGGAGCGGCAGGCCTCTCCGTGGTGGTGGGCCCAGGACACCAGGCTGTGGAGGCACTCGGGGTCTGAGGTGAAGGACTGTGGTGCTGAAAGGAGAACAGCAGAATGTCCCCAACAGAGTAATGCGATGGGTTAACTTGTTTCATGTGATGGAAGCAAAAGTAAAGAGTTGAAAGCTTTTATTTACTTGTTGAGGCGTGGTTTACCGAGGCCTCTGGACACTTCTTACTGAAATAGAAACAAACGGTTGTTTGTATTTGTAGATTTTTCTGCCTGAACAATTGAGAATCTTTTTTTTTTTGTTTTTTTTTCTTGGGACTCACCAGCTTTTCAGGTTCTCTTTCCCAACAGGTGGGAGGTTGACTCTCTGCAGAAATCTGAGCAGGATGCCGTGGCACTTGTAGAATTTGGAGTGGCATTTCTTGCAGATGAACTCTGACAAGCGGGTGTCGCGGTCCAACTGGACCCCGACCAGCCGCTGGAAGTCCGTGTGGAACAGAAGGGGCGACTGGGCCGCTGCGTCCGACTCATCGTCGACGATGCCGATGGAATCCTGAGGCCACTTGTCGAAAGCGTGCCGCATGCTGCGCGGCGAAAACTTCCCATGGCAGAGCCGACAGATGGCCGTTGACAGTCTGCCTGCTGGGAAAAGTAACAGGTCAGTGTTTCTTTTAACTGCCATGAGCCAAAAAATCTGCAAATAGAAGCTAATGGGTCTCCAAGAGAAAACCGAGTCAAGTAGCGGATCTGTAATGAAAAGGATATCAGAGCGAACTCCATTTAAATAAATCTGCAAATTAAACTTTACTTTGTCTATGTCAAATGCGCGCACAAAACATGGCTGAAGACATTTAATTTAAATTAAGACTCTTCCAATAAGCATACACCGTTAAAAACTACTCCGATTTCCACACACATGATTATGGTGATAGTAGAATATTGCGAGGGAACAGAAAGAAAAAGCCGCTATACTTATTAACTGCCTTCTTATTGAATGGGGTTTGGTGTGACTTTCTATCTCAAGAAGACAGAAGGCAAATATAAGGGTCTGGCACTGACACACACCTGAAGCTCTAGACTTGCTCTCTGGATGTTTTTGTGAGTCGTCGGCTGCCGTCACACTGCAGACTGCGGTCTTGTCCTCTGCGGCAGCGTCATCGTGGTAGAAACTGTCCGAGGTTGCAGGGACGGTCTTCCGAGGTCTCCCTCTGTTTCCAGGTGGCCTCTTCTCCTCCTCACTGACGCTCCCCGTTGTCCTGCTGCTCTGTCGCGAAGTCGACGACTTTGGACGTCTGCTTTTCTTCTTCATAGTTAGTTCTAAACCCGGACTCTTCAGCAGCTGATCCCGGTGATGGAGCCCTGCTTCCTGTGCCACTGTGGAGATTTAAAGAGCAAGCCAATTCCAATGAGTTCCTATCTTATCAATTTCTGCAGAATAAACAGTTACTTAAATAATGCCTAATCTTAAAATGAAAGCTCATGTTATATTAGTTATATGTATATATGTCCAACAATATTTTCTTATTTGTCTTGGAGCAAGCTACTATTTCCCAAATCCTACGTGCAACAACATACGTTCTTCCTATTTTAAACATTCATACATTGATTCTAAGTTAAAATGTAGTTTTGGCACGAGCAGCATTTACTCATATAAGACACCACTTGGTCTGATTACTCTATTCTTTGCCGCACCACTATTTATTGGGGACCATATTTGCAAATCCAGTGCAGTTTCATGAATATGATATGACGTAAAGAAGAAAAGTGGATTAAAAACAAATAACACTAGTTGGAGTTGCATTCAAAAACCGCGCTAACAGTAAATAAGATAAATATAGCATTTCAACATTGACGTCGTTGTTTCAATTGCTTTTCGGTAAGACCGACAGATAAAAAAAAGTCTGGAATATTCTAATTTTGACGTTACGACATAATTTCTGAGTCGCTGTTCATCTCAACAAGCTAACGTTAGCTGGTTAGCCTGAGTGAGCCTGCTCACGTCTGCTAGCTAGTGTCAAAATGTCATGTCGTCGTTCTGAATGGTGCAGCCCTGCGGCACAGCCTACCGTCAGACTGTCTGAATCCGAGCACCTCAAGTGCATGTTGCTTTTGAACATAAAATATGTTTTCACGGGCCTGAACACAGCTCTGTGGTCTCAACGCTGCTCGGCTCCCAGTTGTAAACACTAGAACCCGGAAGTGCTAATTTACCGGAACAAAACGCAGGAGAAGATATGATACAGCGCCACCCGCCGTCCATACAAAATAATGTAACCAGTGAAATACAACTAACATGACCAACATACTTTACATATTCAATGTTCCAAATGAATGCATGTAGAGAGTAGGCTTTGTTATCTTCATGGCATTATTAGCTGCTGGAAAAGCTTATCATGAATGGCTTCATGCAGACATACAGTATGGAGGATGTGATTTTAACCGGCTCGAATAAGGCCGAGCTCACAGTTTTATGCTCCTTTATGCTCGTTGTGGCAATCTGAAATATATTATTTTGTATGTATGTGCACTTGTGTTAATAAATAGAAATAGGCCCTAATAATAAATGCAAATGGTGTGTATAGAAATACAAAGATTTTTATTGTCGTCTTATTTTTTATATTTTAAGATCCCCCAGACATGTTTTAAGACATAACAAATGCTCTGTTTTCATTAATAATCTATTTCAGTTTTTTTCCTCAATGAAAAATCCATATTCTATGAATAGAAAGATATTTTTTATTTCAAAACTTTAATTATCATTAAATGAATATAGTTTGAGAAAAAAGCAATGGTGCTCAGTAAAGAAACAGTTTCTCATAGTAGTAACAATATTTCAATATATAATTAATATATATGTATATAATCACATATATATACATATGTATATATATAATCACACATGTATATATATATATGCATATGTGTATATATGTGCCTATGTATATACATGTTTGTATATAAACTGTATGGTTGCAAATGCATGCACAGAGATGATGTACTGTAAATGGGTCACAGATGCACTGCTAAACCTGGGTTTGTGCACACGTCTGAAAACAGCTGCGATAAGATCTTGTGAGCATCATGCTGTCTCCATCACTTCTGTCTGCACCGCACAGATTTGCATAAAGGGGGAAACTGACTCATGTTGTAGAGAAACCAATATGATGTAGTGGTTGTTTTTTGTGTTTGTATTTATTTATTTTATTGTATGTATTTATTTTCTAACAAAACCCTGAAACCCTCAAAAACCTTTTTTTTTTATTATTATCTTCTGCATTTTTTTTTTTTTGTCAATTTGCTGTGTGTGTGCGTGTGTGTTTTGTATGTGCACTGTGTCAGACAGAGAGCTCATGAACATAACCTGCACTTTTCCATCACAAACAACCAGTTTATTTTCAAGAGACAAATGCCACCTGGACATCTGCTCCTATAAATGTATACAAACACACCAACCCCCACACATTCAGTGTGTGGGGGTCATTCTGTCATGCAGGAATCTTACTTATCATATTCCAATCTATAACATGCTCAACCCTCTAACATGAGGAGAAATTTAGGAGGTAAACAATTCAGATCATCATATGCTACACAAAAGTACTAAGAGGAAGATTTTCTAGCTGCATGTAACAGTAAAGATAATCAAATAGAGTTCTGTGCTATACATTGATGGAGTAATTAAATATTTTGGGAAAAACCGCTCATTTAACTCTTGGCCAGGAAACAAAGAAGTATGTTTCCCAAAAATGTTTAACTTGCTTTAAGAAATGGTGTTATTTGGATTGTGAGTAATTTTGTTCAAAGTCATGTTTCCACACGGGGCTCGACAGTATTGCCAGTTTGCCATTGACAACCATTTTGAAAACCTGGCACCCAATTTTAGGCATTTGATCCCCATCAGTGGAAACAACTTTTGAATACATTTCTAATATAGTTGTTGCATTAGTGATATTTAAATATTGCTGGTTACAGTCAGAACCAGACAACGCTGCATGTGTGTTGTTAGTTCGTTTACGATGAGTTTTTTTGAGGAGAAGAGTTCGACTAATTAGGGTTAACTTTTACGAATTAGCACATAACAGGCAATGGCGGATTTCAATTAAAAGAGATGCAATCTGGATAACTCTGAAGATTCAGCTCCATTTCCACGTAGTTATTCATTTGTTAAATTTAGTTTCCCTTCTTGAAGAGATGTGGCAGGTCATCCTATCCTTATCCTTACGACACTTAACACATTTAAATGCTGTTGACCTTGATTTAACAGATATGACCTGATGAATGTAAAATGGCTTCTCGTTTCAGATGTGCTTTGGTCTTCACCACCTCCTGAGAAAAAAAAAGACACGTGACTTTTTAGCTGCTGATGGCTTTCTCTATTTGCTGGTTTAGAGCTGGACAGGTAGTGTGCTGTGGTTTTAATCAGAACCATTTTGCTGGAAACCGAACCATACAGTGCACGTTCGCCATCAAACCAAACAATGAGCTAAAAGATGCTATAAAAGCTCCATAGAGCTGCAGATTTGGCAGATAATTCCCCACTGGTTAGCTAACGGCCGCCGCTCTGCACTGAGCTCATACGGCGGTCACAGCTGATCAGTGTGAACACTGTTAGCTCTGCCAGCGCTGTGTTTGTGCCGTTAGCTGCTAGGCGCCGGTTCAGCCTAGCAGTGGAGGCAATAGAAACGCTCTGAAAAATTCGAATTCAGCACATTAAGTGCATCTTTAATCTTTCATCACATATACACAGTTCCAAAATCTGCATATGTGATGATGGATTAGTACACGATATATAACCTAAATGTAGTTAGGCTATATATAGTACTTATAAACCACAGAATTACATCAAATAACAAAGAATGATATCGCATAAAACACGTGCCTCTGTCCATGCTAATCTCTTTTAGACAAGTCGCTTAGAATGTCTATTTGTTGTCTGAGTGCTTCTTGATGGATTAGTTCGAGCCAGAGACCAGTTCCTTGTAGTCGCTGTAAAGTTCTAATATTGAAAAGATCTGCAGCCATTCTGTCAGCGCTCCCCCTGCACGAAGTTACACCACAAGCTGTTTTTCTCGTCGTGATAAGATCAGTGAGGTTTTTTTAGTAAGACTGGCAAACATATCACAGATCACCTCGGTGATCATGTGTGAAAAGTCTGTCGCTCTCACACACATCTGTTCTTCCTGCATCTTTCTGTGTAAACCACACTTTAATACACATCAGCTAAACCTCTGTCCCTCCTGATGCTTATCAGGAGAGGCTGCTGGTCTGTGGTGCAATGCACGACTTGATCTGCACGTCTCTTTATTCACTGTAGGCAGCGAGCAACAACACCTGCTCCTAAAAAGGTGAATCTTACCATGACGTTTTATTTTACAATCTTGTCAGTAATTTGACAATTCTGATTAGATTATATTACATTTACTTGGGGCTTGCACGGTGGTGTGGTGGCTAGCACTGTTCTCTCACAGCAAGAGGATAAGCGGTGAATGATAATGTAAGGATTAGGACATAGAATGGCCTAATATAAAACATTTAGCCTAGCATACTACATTTAGTATTTTTTGTTGTTAGTTAACAACGATGACGTACGTAAGTGTGCACACGCAGTTTGGCACCAGATGTACGGCGGTTTGTGATTGCTTGTTGAAGCCACCCGCTTTTCAGTTTAACAAGTGACCGTGTTAACTGGTGACTTGACATTACCCCAACCTTTACCCCTAACCCTAACCTAATCCCCAACCTTAACCCGTAACATCATTTTTGGCCCCCATGAGAAAGGACTTGGGAAAGTGCTTTCAGATGATGTTTGTCAACCTGACCAGCACTTGGTTTAAGGCATACTGATGCTTTTAGAATGCGAAGATGGCATTTCTTTAACATTTGTGAACACATAGGCCTTCATAGTAACAGCTTGCTTCTCTCTTAACTCTTGTCTTTTTCAATGGAATTCAGTCTAAAGTTACTTATAACTTAGGGATAAGTTATGATCTCAATCAAATAAATGTATATCTTGTTGTTAGTTTCTGTTCTTAATGTATTTCATGTCTCTTATCAACAGATCTATTGCTCGGCGTGTGATAAAGTGCATGGGTGACTTCCTGTTAATCAAAATTGCAAAGACGCCCACTCTGGTGGTTTTTCTGAGAGTCGCCAAGTATGTGATCCTGAGAACATATGAGCAGCTATAAGTGAGATCAGAGCAGATGACTTGACGGACAGCAAAGACAGAGGAGCATCATCGCTTCTACACCGAGGACATCATGAGGACTCTGAGCTTCACAGTGGGACTCCTGCTGTTGATCACTGTTTACTACTGCACTGCCATGCGTAAGTTTAGTTTTTTATTTCATTATTTAATTTCATTTATAGATTGTTAGTCTACATAATTATCTGATTATCCAATGTTTTTCATCCTGTTAACTTTCGATTAACATTTTGAAAATAAAGTTGGTATTTAAAAAAATAATAATTCTGTATTTTGCCATCACTGTTTGAGCACGCGTACTTTGAGTTCAATCTTGTTTACTGAAATTCCTAACTAAAGGTGAAGTCAAAGCACACAATTTATCGTTCCCTTTAAGGGTAATTACATCAACACAATACAAACTTGTTTTTTGGGGGAATTTTGTATTAGTATTTTTACAGTGCGAATGCACATCCCCAAACATCTGTACGGTTTGATAATGAAAATGTATAATGTAACAAACTTATGAAGCCTGATGAAATGTGTCGCTTTAAATGATTTCATTTTGTTCAGTACTTGTCGTGTGTCGAGGTCAGTGAATGGCAGCGTGTTCTGCCACTGATTCTGGTTTTCTTTTGTCTTTCCAGCTCATGCATTGAACCAAATATCGCCTGGATCGTGCTGCTTTAAATTCTTCACAGGAAGGGTGCCGCGCAAGCAAATCGTCTCCGTCACCAAGACCCACAGCAGCTGTCGTGAAAAGGCATTTGTGTATGTTAGACATTGGTTTCCGTCACTAGAGCCACCCTCACCACAGCAATGATGCTACACCACCTTATGTTTGAACATAAAAACAAAAAGAATAAAGAAAATGAGTAAATAAATATCACATTTCAAGGAAGAATGTATTTTCTGGCCCTGACTTGCTATGGATTTATTTATTTTTTGCAGGGTCAGCACTGCCAAAGGGAAAGAGATCTGCATGAGCCAGACTGTGGACTGGGCACAGGAAGCTTTCAAGGGACAGCAAGTCATCTAGTGCTCGTCCTCATGGTCACTGAACCTCCAGCCGTTTTCTACTTCGTGCAACCATTAACAATTTTACTGATTAACCCTTGTTTTGCTTTGTTCTTCATATTTCCATTTTGCCAAATGTATCGATGCATGCGTTCATGAAACAAAAACGAAAAATAAATGCTGATGAATATCAGGTTGTATGTCGCTTAATCAAACTGAAGAAGTTTATCAGATTTGTGAGATTTCAGAGCTCAACACTAACTTTTAAAGGGATCAGCCTTTGGTTGCCAAAACTAACAATATGGTTGCCATTTTTCAGTCACCTTATATTGTGAGTAATTGAGATACTATGCAGTTATACGCCAGTTCTTACGAAAGTCTTGTCAATGGCGGTGTTCATCGGCCCGCCACGAGTTGTGTCACATATCGAGGTGTTGTCTCAATAACAGATGACTGAGAGCACGTGAGTAAAAGCACCAACGTGCAGCGTTGTCTGGTTCTGCTTCTAACTCTACTAGCAATATTTAAATATCACTAATGCAACACATATCTAAAATGTATTTAAAGTTGTTGCCACTGATGTCAACCAAAGGCCAAGAATTGGTTGCCAATTGCCGATGCAACCTGGCAACCCTTACTGTAAAGTCCTGCATATTGAAATGTATGCTATAGAGATTTTTTTGTACAGGAGACATATCATGTATGTTTCCAGGTTTATACTTGTATGTTGAGTTTCTACTCAAACATGTCTACACTCTAATGTTAAAAAAAACATTTTATTTCCCCCATACTGTCTGTGTGAATATACCTGTATTCACTCTTTGTCTGAGCTCGTTTCACTGGAATTGCATTGCTATGCAACAGCTTGGGTCCACGTTTTCTTCCTGTCAGCTGGTTTCATTCACATGCACTGCAGCTGGAAATAAACAGGGACACATGTAGAATGTTTACATTTTAAACATGGTTAATGTATTGTATAAGTTGTGACATCACAACCGTACAGAAATCCTGTCTGAATGGTGGGCTGTGTACATTTCTCTGTGGATTGAGTTTCTCTGTATTTATACAGCACTTAGACCTGCTTTAAAAAAAAAAGACACGAAAATCTCACTTTTGACAATGTGGGATCTTTGAATTAGCAGTTGGTCCAGGAAAGTACGTCTTTTCACATCTTACAAAGGAGAGGAACTGAATCCTATAGGGTAACATTTTACTCACAGTGACTCAACCCCTAAATTATCTTTCTCATGTCTACAAGTGAATGCAAGACACGTCATTATCTAGAATGCCCAATCAAATATGGGCATTCTGACAAGTTTCCTGATTTGAGTGAGATGTACACACACCGTGACACACGGGGTACATCCCAAGTCTCTTAATTGCATATCCGTTTCCCTCACTTGGGTCCTTTCCTTGCGTCTTAGTCCCTCCCACCAGGGATGCATGGAGGAAACCATGCGAGGAGAGAGGAACGAGGAAATATGTTTTAAGAGACATGAGACGTCCTTTCCACATCAGGTGAAGCGATGTCTGTTTCTGATGACGGAGGATCAGCTGATCACAGCTGGATCAGCTGTCAGTTGGCTTTAACAGCTGGAGAGACTTTTGATCACATGATCACTGTACTTAATACTAGTTACTAATAACTAATAAAGACACACAGTAATCACCACTGTAGAGGTGTTTCTCTCTGTAGTCTGTTAACAAACTGTGTCCTGTTTATAAGCTCAGGATCCATTTCTACCGGCGGAATGCGATCGTCTTATGAATTATTTGCATCTGTACGTTTTGAAATTCAGATTATGACGTCATTATTAAATAACCCAGAATATGATTATTGTTTCTCTTAAATGATAAAACTCATCAAACCCGACAATCAGGAATGAACAGCCTCACGTGACTGAATGAAATGATGATAAATGATGTAAAAAGTGTTTTCTCTCTCTCTCTCTCTCTCTCTCTCTCTCTCTCTCTCTCTCTCTCTCTCTCTCTCTCTCTCTCTCTCTCTATATATATCTATATATATATCTATATATCTATATATCTATATCTCTATATATCTATATCTATATATATATATATCTATATCTCTATATATATATCTATATATATATATCTCTATATATATATATCTCTATATATATATATCTATATATATCTATCTATATATATCTATATCTATATATATCTATCTATATATATATCTATATCTATATCTATATATATATATATATATCTATATATAATTTGGGTCGTGGGTCGCGGCTTGTCATTAAGGGGTGATGGTGGGTCCCGCAGCCAGACCAGTTGAGAACCACTGATCTAGAAGAGGTCAAAGTTCACACAGTCAATTAGGGCCTGCATAATTTGGCACAGTATATTAAGAAAAGTAACCACAGAAAGTTAGCATTGAGAAAAAAAAGAAAATATCCACATGTGTAAATTGTAATACTGCAGCATGTTAAAATGGATTGAAATGGTTCAATCTTCTAGTATGGGTCACCATACACCAACATCTGCCACAGCCTTTGCCCCGAAAATGTGAGGAATGAACGAGAATTACTTGCTACATTGTGTAATTGCAAATAATCCCACCATGAAGTCTGTTTCATATCCCATGCCAAGGAGTTCAGTTCCATTTGTTCAAAAGAATATCTCAATGACGAAATCATTTCAAATTTGATACAGTTTGTTCTATTATTTGCAAGGATTTATGAGAATTTTTTACGCCTTGCTTGAAATGGGCTATACAACTACAATTATCATCATCATTAAATTGCATAATCACATTTGGTGGAAATCTAGGTCATAGGTTGAATCAAATACAGCCACCATATGTTTTCAGTCATTTTGAATATTTAGCAAAAACCTTTTACCACCATATTTATTTGATTATTTATTTATATAATGTGGTATCGGTGTTTACTTTTTAATTTGTTTTTTATTCATTCATTAATATGAATTAGAGCCTTCCCAGTACCGTACAGTAGGTGGCAGTATACACCTTTAAGCTGGGTTTACAATCTGCCGTGACGAAACACAAAGAAGAAGAAGAAGGAGGAGGAAAAGCAGAAGAACAAGACGGTGCAGTGTAATCATGGCCACAGCTGACGGTGGGGCGAAGCCCCTTCAAAATGCTATGAAAATGGCTAAAGTAGCAATACAGCTGGACGGAGAGAACAAACACAAGGTAGAGAGCTACCCGTGCTGCGACACAGCTTGACAGCAACGATAACGTGAAGGTTTAACCCGACAGGAAACTAGTCTGTAGTGATGTAAACAGACGGAAGGGGGCGGGAACCGTTCGTGGGTTAGCTAGCTAACCTGTCATTTAAAGTTGTGCGTTGTTTTCATGTTGAAAGGACCAACGAGAGCCATTCAACACTCAACGTCATATTATTTATTGTATACATTTTACTTGTCATTAAATGTATCCACTTCTAACTTCTACCTTTCTTTTTTACTGACTACTTTTGTAGTTGATATCACTTCATATAATTTTCTAAGAAAGAAGGAGTTAGCATGTTATTCCAAAGGCACGAGCGCTTTGTTACTTTTAATACTTTAGAATGCTAATAAAACTTAGCAGTAAACATCGTTATTAACTTTCATAATAGGTTAAATTTCGTCAGATAGCTCGACGCAATACGCTATCTCAAACATTACAATTACATGTTTTTCATCAATATACTGTAAAATATTACCATTCTACGTACTGGCTTTCTCATAAGTAAATTATATAACTTATGTAAGTAAATGAAATATCAAGTCTATTAGGACATTTGACAATAACGTTACATATCTTCATCTCTAAATGCTTTCTTCTTAACATTTCTGAGCTCTACAAGATTGAATCCAACACCTTTTTTTAACTGGGAGTTCAAAACAGCATTTTCTGCTTGACTAATCAAATTTAGCAACAAGGGCTGATTGTATGTTTAATGGTGGCTTGCTTCTATTACCATGACTCACCTCGGGGATGAAAAGCAAACTGTACAGGAACTGCTTGTGTAGTTCATGTTGCACATAGAGCCTAGATCGTATGGTATATACAGTGCAGGTAAATAGTATTTTTTTAATGGGTTATCTTGATATAGAACAAATACAGGGGACCAGTACAGTAAAACAATGTCTGTCCATCCATCATATACCCACTGGGTGGGCTGGAGTCTATCCCAATATGAGAGGCAGTGTACAGCTGGACATGTCACCAGTTTATCATCAAACTTAAAATGGTGACTTAGCCTAAAATATGTTACAGCCCATATTCAGTATTAACCTGTAAATACAGAACAGAAAAGTCACGACTGGTTCCTGAAAGAAGAGTGCCTAGTCAGTACAATTAGTTCTGGTGTTGTGTAAAATGTAGGACGTAAATGTTGAAACGGCCGGATAAGTTTTGTTCAGCAAGATAATTTTCACAAATAAACACCTTTTTACCAGCTTTTTAACCGTAACTGCAATCGTCACAGTGTGTTTAGAAATGCTGGAATTAAGACAATTCAACAAGCAACAAAACACAACACAATAAATTGGTAATTTTAGACCTTTGTTTTTTTAGAATTGCATCACACTATTGTAAGGTAAAAGAGCAGGACAACCACTTCTAAACATTGACATTTCATTACACTCTACCATTGTCTCTTTCAACTAACTCTAACTACATCTGAACTGATGAATGCAGTGCATGGAAATCTCTCCTGGTCATGTATCATTTATTACTGTCGATTTTATCTGAAGATTTGTTTCGAAACCATCTGCTTTTTCAGCTTGACTAGTCGAATTTTGCAACAATGGCAAATACTATTTTTATTGTCTCATTATTGGCAGTAGCTATTATTGTTATATTTACTGCATATCACAAAAATAATAATAAAATACTGCATGGTCTTTCTGCAGGAAGCTTACTGTGAATACCTCCGGACGATAAACTACATATCACATGCACTTTTGGAGGAAGCTGGTTCGCAAGGTAAGATCTGAGCAGCGACATAGATGACTGATGATAAAACACACACCTACATATATATATATATATAT
>NW_022280071.1:337521-377679 GCF_004355925.1 Anarrhichthys ocellatus
ATATACATGTATATATACATATATACATATACATATATACATGTATATACCTATGTATATATACGTGTGTATATACCTATGTATATATACGTGTGTATATACCTATGTATATATACGTATGTATACATATATATATATATACGTATATATATATTAGTGCTGGGCAACGATTAAAATATTTAATCGCGATTAATCGCATGGATTTTTTGCGATTAGTCGCGATTAATCGCATTGTTATGGCAAAGTTCAATAATGAATTCAAAAGTAGTGTATTGCTCACTTTTATTTTTTAAAGTACTGCTATATGAACAAAAGTGCAATAACATTTGGTTCACGAGATGCAGGTAGCATGTTTTATACCCAATATTAATATAATTCACACTTTGTTGGCATCTTATTCTGAAAACCGGATGTTCGTCTGAAGAAACCGGATGTTGTCTCACGTTAATCTTTCCGCTAACGTTCAAAGTCCTTCGCTCGCTCCCGATCTGTGCCGTTTAAATGCGTTTACCGTGAATTTCAGCATATAGGTGCACTAAAGTGTAAGTGTCTGCTGAGTTGACCACGGAGATCTGAGTGTCTGCTGACTTTACCGCAGTGGTGATTTTTCAGGTGGTTGAACAAGTTAGTTGTATTGCTATGCGGCGCAGACACAACTCTAACGCACTCTGTGCATATGATTTGTTCTTGGTTAACATCACTTGGCCCAGACAACGGATGATGATCCTTGTCGAGGGGCTAGCTCCTCACCTTCTGCTCCTGACATTTGATTTACCTTTCACACGACACCCGTGACCGTCTGTTCTGTTGTCTGTCTCTCTACTCTTCTACTAATACCGGAGTCTGCAGGGTGCGCGCATGACACCTCCCATCTCGTTCTCCCCCTGGTGTTCGGCTGACTGTTAGTTGAGGACACGCATTTTAAACGTCAATATCGCTGACGATCATGCTCATTTAATCGTGGCAGCCAAAATCGTGATCGCGATTACATTTCGATTAATTGTGCAGCCCTAATATATATATATATATATATATATATATATATATATATATATATATATATATTGAGATGCTTTATGATGATTATCTAACCTCATGGTTGGTTTGCCTTTAGTGTGTTTACTAAATGTTGCATACTGTACAGACTTTTTATAATATTAATCATTATCTTCTTACGATTTTAATTTCATATTTGTTTAAAAAAAGCAATTGAACCATCTGCCCAACATAGTCCTTAACAGCTCCTTTGCTTGCACATGTGTATGTGTACATGTCTGTTTCCTGTCTGTTTTTACTTGCCCAAAATCAAATTGTCTTTGTGGATTAATAAAGTTGTATTGAATTGAATTGAATTGTCCACTGGGCCTTAAAAAACGCATCATATCAGATTGATCAAAAACACTTTCACTTTTGAGGGCCTTCATCCAGTTGAACCTTCCTTATTATGAGCTTATACTGTAAGGACTGTTGCATCAGTAGAGATCTACTTTATATTCTATTGATTTGTCGTTTTTCCTACGTGATTTTACTAGCATGGGCACATATTCGAAATATCTTGCAGTTGTGGCTAACCATAGTATTAGCAGTAGACCGGCATCAATAATTCTCAGCCCTCTACTATCTTCTTGTGGGAACCAATAGGAACTGCAACATTACAATACATAGAGTGCTAGAGGGACGATGTTTTTTTAAAAGGCCCACCAGAAAGTTAGCATGGGACCAGCTCCCTCGACAAAAAGCCAACAGGGCTTTTCCTTTGGATTATTACAAAAAATAAGCTCTGGGGCAAACAAACGTTTATGATACTTACACGTTTTGTTCAGCAAGATAATCTTCACAAATGAACCCAACCTTTATGATTTTTTTAAGCGTGAATACAATCAACAGAAGTAAAAAGCTAACGTTAGGCTATAAAGGAACTGCAACACAGTCGCATGACCTCACGTCTCCACCACTAAGCTAAAGGAGGACGAGTGTTATAGTGATGACGTTGAGTCGTCTCATTTCAGCATCGGTAAAAAAAACAATCTAGGCCTATAATAAATTACTAAACTGTTAAAAAGCTAAATATAACCGAACGTCAACATCTGACATCCACCGTTACATCATAATTAGGTAGTTTAGTGAAAGTGGAGTAGGATTCTCTGAGCTCCGCGTTTATCATTTGCTAAATCTTTATGAATTCTCTTTCACATCTTCCTTCGACCTCATGACGTTTTCCATTGAGGTCAAGGAAAAGTGGTTAGTAATAGATGTTAGGAGGTCATTTTTTGACTTTGCAAATGATCAACTTTAGGGACCAGTTGTGACTTTGGAACTGTTAATTGAAGATCTCAGGCAGAGGTCAGGCTCATAGGGAATCAGCAGAGTGCAGATATAGGAAGGAGCCAGGCCATTCAAGGCTTTAGAAACAAGCAGTAAAATCTTAAAATCAATTTTAAGGGCAGCAAGGATGGGTGTGGTGTGGTCACTTCTCTTTATATGTGTTAAAAGCCTGACGGCAGCGTTCTGTATCAATTGCAGTCTTTGTATGTTTTGCCTGCTGATTGCATTGCGTAATCGTCAAGTCTGGAGGAGATAAAAGCATGAATGACTCTCTCTAGGTCTGCAGGTGAAAGGAATGACCTGATTTTGCTTAGCTGTCTCAATTGAGTAAAGCAAGACTGACCACCTTTGGTCACCTGTGGGTCAAAAGTCAGTTCGGAATCAAAAACGACATCCAGGTTGCGGGCTTCGTGCCGAACATTATTAGATAAGGCTCACTTAGAGATTGTTGATGCAGCTAGTGCTGGGGCCAGCAGGGGTAGTTCAAATAGCATCTGATTTGGAGTCATTTAATTCCAGCAAGTTTTTTGACATCCAATTTCTTATGTCAGCAAGACAGGACATGATACACGAAACAATGGTGGTGCCAGGCTTAATCGGGATATACAACTGGGTATCATCCACGTAGCAATGAAATTCCGTATTATGTTCATGTATGATGTTTCCCAGAGGTCACATGTACTATATGGTAAACAGAAGGGGACCCAATATAGACCCCTGGGGTACCCCACAGAAGAGAGGAGCAGATTGAGGAGGCACCTCCAAGCATTACAGAGCAACGGCGACTCATTAGGTGACTCAGCAAGACACGTAAATGTTTCTAAATACACCAGAGGAGTATTTACTTTGACATATTTTATACCGTAGAACAAAAGGTTAAAATCTCTTCAGCTTGTGTTAAACACAGATCTTATTTTAGACATCTAACCAAAAACACATTCAAAAAACAACTTGTCTTTGAGACGGGGGAACAGGAAGGGCAAAAATGCTGACTCATTTCTGGGTTTTAAGACTCATTGCGCTCTGTTTCAAACAGGTGTACAGAAGTATGTTCACTTTAAACGTGGGTCATCCTGCTGAATTATCTTTGTCTTTTGTGATTTAGTTAAGTTGACTTTACCCTGAGTAGCACCAGTGTAATGGACTAAAGACAAGAAAGCTTACTGTCACTGTTGTCTACATTTACAAAGACATCAATATTATGGAGCAATTGGTTTTTACTAACTACTCAAACACACTCTCTGATATAGTTACTGCACTCTGTTTGCTCCTCAATTTCAAAACTGCCCTCCCAGCTGAAACTCTATAATTGCAATAATTTTGATTACTAGGTCGTTATTTAAATTGTGTTTGTGTGTGTGCAGTATGTGCGCATAATGCATATTCATAGATACACAAGTACTCACAGTCAGAGAGCTATTGATTCAACTTCATGATTTGGATTTTGGAGGATGTCATATGTGGTGCCGTTAAACCGTCTTGGGTCACACAGAGAGGCGTTTCTGTTATTTAGCCTGCCCTCATTGATATAAATGGGGTGGGTGAAATAATAGGAACACCTGTCAGTAAAGGAATTCAATGGCACCACAAACTTTGTTCTCCAAAATGGGTCTTTTTTTATAATTTTGTATTGCAAGACAAGAGACAATACATAAACATAACGACAAGAGGACGACAAGAACGGTGAAATACAGGCCAGCTAACATCATGTAGTCAGTGTATGGGAGAACGGTGTGATGTGTGTGTGTGCGTGTATATATATATATATATATATGCATACACACATCCACACACAAATTAAAAAATTAAAATTATAGTAATGAGTGTGCAAAGGGGGCGAAAATTAGGCACATGAAATGTATTCTCACACACACACACATTAGATAGAGAGTACAAAAACAGAAGATGTATTCATGACAAAAAATAAGATAAATAATTAGTCGAGGATTAATAAATACATGGCAAATGGGAGGTCAGTGCGGGACAGGATGGGAATTTATGTTTACCAGGTTTAAAAACAAATAATGATAATAATTAAAATAATAGTTGTAATAATAATAATAACATCTACATCACAATAACAATATAACATTGTCAGAGATAGTGACAGAAATGTAACTAAATCATTTCAGTAGTATAATATCTTCAGTAGTAATAATATCAGCCCAGAAAAAACAAAATTAAACAAAAAATATAAAACAAAACAAAAAGAAAATAATGGAGAAGACTAGAATAAATTAGTGCTGGGCAAGTTAACGCGTTAATTTCGCATTAACGCATTCATTAATTAACGCCGACAATTATTTTATCGCGCGTTAACGCATTTTTAAAATTTATTATAATTTTTTTTATTTTTATTTTTTATTGAAAGACAAGAGACAATACATATACATAACAACAAGAGGATGACAAGAACAATGGGATAAAAGCCAGCAAACATCCTATAGTCAGTAATTTTAGTGCACCTATATGCTGAAATTCACGGTAAACGCATTTAAACGGCACAGATCGGGAGCGAGCGAAGGACTTTGAAAGTTAGTGGAAAGATTAACGTGAGACAACATCCGGTTTCTTCAGACGAACATCCGGTTTTCAGAATAAGATGCCAACAAAGTATGAATTATATTCATATTAGGTATAAAACATGCGATTAATCGCGATTAAATATTTTAATCGTTGCCCAGCACTAGAAGAAATATAATAGACTATGATATAGATGAATAATATACAATAAAAAAACAGGACCATTATCAATATTAATAATATATTTTAAATATTATAATTGTATATGTATGTTTGTATGCATGTGTATGCATGTGCATGTTCATGTACACATGTACTTACATGTGGTTGGTTTGGTGGACAGGCAACAAGAAAATAATAAATAAATAAAAATACTAATGAAGTAATAAATAATAATGACTATAATTTTAGTATTAATAGGATGGGTGTTGTCACGTTTGTAAAAACATAGTGAAGGATGACCAGATGGAGTGGTGTTCTGTTGTATATGATGGAAGAGGTTAGATCGTCCATTGAAATATATTCTGTCATGAAGTAGAAGTAGTTAGTTTGTTTTGCTCACATTAATTGTTGAAATGTCTTCTGAAATCTTGTTCTTTTTCTCGTAGTAGAGCTGCGCAGGTCATTCATGCCATCTTTGGGTGACTGAAGAGAAAATGAATATGATCTCAAAATACATTTTCAACAAAAGGGTTGGTTATGATTTGGATACTGATCGTTGAGTCCATAGTCCGTTCCTTTGAGCTGCCTGCCTTGTTGTCTAACCTGTTCTTTTTGTTTGTAGTGTTCAGATTTAGCGATGATTGACCGTGGTCGGTTATTGTTGTTCTTTGGTCCCAGACGGTGTACACGTGGAATGTTGTGTTGCTGACAGTCACAGCGGGTAGTTAGACATGAATTCTTTGATGATTTTTTGGGTCTTCTGTGGTTTGTTCGGGGATGCCGGTGAAAACTAGATTGCCTCTCATACTGTGTGCTTGCAAATCCAGGATGGTTTCTTTCATAGCTTTGTTGTCGGCGGTAACAAAGGTGAGCTGGGTGGTTGTCGTGTTGACAGAATGTAGTGACTTGTTGTCCTGAGTGAGTGTCTATTTGGTTCTGACTGAATTCCAGGCTGTGGCGCAGAGCCTGGAATGAGCGAGAGTCTGGAGTCAAAGCCAAAATGGATCATAAAGTCAAATCAACAATTCTCTTCATAGTTTCAACCAGAACTGAACTTAATAACTTTCAGTAAAGTAAGATTTGCTGTTATATATATTTATATATATATATATATATATATATGTATATGTATGTTTATATATATTTATATATGTATATGTTTATATGTATATATCATGTGCTGTATAAGAGATGTATAGACCAAGAGAAAAGCCTGTGAGGTTTTGAACCAGATGGGAACTTATCAGCTTGAATACAGTAGATTGTCATCGCAGAAAGTGAATCATATCTCAGATGCCACGTGATGAGCTATTTATGCAGTAGACCTGCCTCAGATCAATCATAAAGGAGTGACTCTCTCTGTGTTCTATGTCCCAGCCTCAGAGGACGGGGACGCGGTGGAAGTGGAGCGGATGCTGAGGCTGGCTGAGCAGTGTCTGGAGCGATCCAAGTCATTTGTGGGGAAGAGAGCCAAGCCCCCCGACCTCCCCGCCGCCGTCTCCGCTTCCTTTTCCTGTTCACCTGGCCAATTGGAGCCCCAACAGACCGCTCTCCTCCCAGCTGCCATTGCAGCTAACGCCGGTGAATACATCCAATCAGAAGCATATCTTTTATTTACATACCGTTCAATCACTGCTAACTTGGAGCCTGCCCCAGGGGTCACAAATTAAGCCATTGTATAGCCACATGATTTGGTTCTCTAAGCCAATCACCATTTCTTTTTCTTCTCTGTCTCTGTTTTCACCTCAGCTGACACAGCCCCTCCATCTGATACTCCTGTTAAAGCAACAAGCAGCCCGGCAAAGGCCGGTCACCGCAGGGTGTTGTCAGATGGCGGCTGGGAGCTCTCCCCCTTTCTGCCTCCTGAAGTCTTCCAGAGAGTGCAAACAGTGGAGTCACAGGACACGAGCAAAAAGTAGGGGCCAGTTTTTTTTATCAAGGATGGCAAATATTGCACCATTCATTGACAGAAATCCTCTGAAAGTGAACAACACAGCAGGGATAAGAGAGACTTCCAACAACCGATTAGCTTTAGTTTCCACTTAGGGCAGCAAACCGTTTCTTACACTGATGTTTCTTCAATTCAGTTCTCTACATTTTAGACCTGTGGTGGTTTCCAAGGTTTTAAAAATGTCGCTCCCTCTTACTGTCCTATTTGCATTCAATTATTTTTGTGCCTAAAGTACATTTTTTGAGTCAAGTTAATTGTAAAGTGACAAAAAATATCCTCAGAAATATCACATATAACTTGCAGAATCTTGTCGTTGCCATATGTGAGTGTCGTTGGTTTTTTGAGCTTTATTATGAGAATGTCGGCCATGTTGATTTGAGATATCAGTGAAATCAGCAGTGAAAGCTGCTTCAAAAATAATTATACCATCATGAGATTGTTTTATTTGCCTTTGACACAAACCTGAAGTAACACACTGCTTGCTTAAATGTTTGTGTGTGCAGCAGGGACCTGACGCCCATTGAAGAAGCGTCACGTTTGAACCAGAAGTTGAAAGCCAATTATGAAGCTCGTCTGGCGAGGCTCACACCTGGTCAGGCCCACCAAAAGACGTCTTTGGTATGTGTGTGTGTGTGTGTGTGTGTGTGTGAGAGGGCATAAAGGGCCGACGAGGTCCATCCCATTTCAGAGGTTTCCTCAAGTGCAGCCTTCTTTTACCCAATTTTGGACATCATAACCATACATATCCCGTGTGGCTCTCAGTATTCCACAATCCATCACAGGCCAGTGAGTGATCCATTGAAGTGTTCAGGCAATCCTCCTCAACTCGTAAAGGCAGGAAACATCATGTGACTACGATGTGTGTACTAGACGTTCTGTCTTCAGGGGGTCATCAGTCACTGTTGCAACACTGTTGACGTTACAGATAAATGGATAAAACTGGAGCTTAAACTGGATCATCAATATTTACCATTTTGTAAGGGCAACTGTTAGTTTTCTCTATTGATGGATCTCAACAACTATTGGATGGATTACATGGAGTTGTGTAAGCATTCGTGGTCGCTGGAGGATAAAACCTATTGACTGTGTACACCTGCCTTTTCCTCTGCTGCCACCAGCTGGGCAAAGTTTTCACTTATCCAGTAAAATATCTCAACATCGACCAGATGGATTGGCACAAAATTTCACACTGACATTCATGGTCCCCAAAGAATGTATCCTAATATCTTTGTTGATCTCCTCAGCTTTCCATAAGGTTGACATTTGTAGTTTTGTGTGAAATAACTCAATAACTATGGATGAGAGAACACAAGAATACACCATTAGTTTTGGTTCCTGTGATGTTAAACAAGAAGGCGGGAGGTAAAGGCTTGGGGTTCTTCCATCTTTCCCCTCTCTTTCTTACGTGGTGAAGCCTTAAATCCTAATAAGGGGGAAATGTATATTTTTAAATAATTTAAAATGAAAAAAACATTGCGCAAGCAATTGCTCTCTTAATAGTTTCCTCGACAGGAAGTAGGCAACACCGCCTAAACATATATTGGACGCAGGTTTATTTTCAATAGTGGTCTCAACATTTTTATCGACATCGTGTATACTTTTATTTTGGATGTCTTGGTGGTACTTCCGGTCTGGTATCTTCGTTAGCGCGACGCGTTTTGTTGATGATGAATGAATCCCCGAGTGAAGGGGGAGTGGGCTGACACCTCTGTTGTTCTCAAGAGGTTATTTAACGCCAGATTACGTCGTCACTTTGAAGCACAACTTTTTCTACCTCTCGTAATTCGGTGAAAACTATCTCCAGTCAGAAAAAAAGATGGTAAGCGTGAGCCATGACATTAAGTTTGTAACGGTAGGCATTTACTTAGATAACGCCAATTGCCACGGCTTAAGCTAGCCAATTTAAGTCAAATATCCATTCTGAGTTCTGTTTGAAGGTTTTAAATTATTGTTAACTTCTCATTCAGATACGGAACATGTTTTGGCGTCAAGCGGAGCTCCGTGCTTCCTGGAGAAAACTCAAAACGTTTGTAAAGGTAAAGTAATATGAGCTAAATTGGCTAAGAACGCCAAGGAGGGAACGTCGCACTGAACTCTTTTAAACGTTCTTCGAAAGAGCGTGCACAATATAGGCATTAACGTCGCGAGCTGATGCAAGATTTATTGCAAGTTTTCAAATTCATAGACATGAGCGGAGATTTTGCGTGACGCTTATTCAAGTGTTCTTTTTGTGGCTCCACAGTCACCAGTGGGCAATGCTTAAATGTTTGTGTCAGTTCAGTTCTACTGTGAGGCAGCGTTCATATTCATGTATATGGTGGCCGGAAGTCTGGAAATGGTCCTATGGAACCCATTTTAACAATTGGTCGTCATTAAATATATTACGATATCTTAAAAATGACGAGTTAGCATCTCAAAATATTCAGAATCGGCTTTTACTCATTTTTTTTGCATCTTTCTCTAATGACTTAGTGTTTCAAGACAATAAGTTAGCCTCTCAAAATAATGAAAAACGTTCTCAATAGTCTGACTTAGTATCTGATTATTTTGAGATTGGATTTAATAAGTCATTATTTTGCAATGCTAAATCAAAAATATTGAGAAAGTTTCTCAGTTTGAGATGCTATGTCATTTGAGATGTTGACTCAATTTTTTGAGTCATTATATTGACTTACAGGATCCATTTGTTTTCATCACAGAGGAGATGCAAACACTGTAGCGGCTATCACTATAGACCTGGTGCAGTCTTGCTGTAATGGTTGGAAGTATAATTTAGGCTTTTGGTGTATGTGTTGTCCCTCTCCTTGTTGCAGGGCAGGTTGTAACATGGTGGTTGTGTTTCAGTGAGCCTAAGTTGAAGCATCATTTACTAACCAATGGGAATTGGGATGGGCCCTGATATAATGACAAATCATGACTTACTGTTTCCCCTGGTAATGTTTAGAAATGGACCATAAGCTTATTTCTTAGCTAAACAATTCATATAATTATTAACTTTACATACATATTTTCCTTGGGCATATTTAATTGCATGTATGGAAAGTAAATTCCTCTCCCTTATCCAATGCAGACGCTGTCTCTCCAGCGGCAGATGATGGAGAACCTCATCATAGCCAAAGCCAGGCAGGATGCTGTATCCTTCTATTTTCACTAAGTCTCTCTTTGTTGCTCGGCAGGTGAAGGCTGGCTTTACTAATCTCTACGTTTATCTTAAAGGCAATTTGTGATTGTGCTTTATTCATTTCACTTGATTTGTCCTAATTGATGACATTTTCCCAGCTCTCCAATCCCTTTAAGTCAGGGGATGGCTTGGTGGAGGGACGGGTATATAGCAAACATTAAACAGGTGTTTGCATTAAAAATTGTAAATGATAATATTTGGCTGTTGAATATTAATATTTACAGAATGGAATCTTATTCTAACTTTTAAAAGTTAGAATAATGGGATGCGTCTGGTTTAAACTCAGACATGATCACTAATAGCTGATCTGTGTGAGGACTACGATACTTGGCGGTTTCCTTAATGTTTGTCGTGACATTAGCTCCAGCGGAAGATGGAGGAGAGAAGACTGAGACTCCAAGAGGAGGCCAACAGGTACGCCATGATTCTCAGACACACTGAATTAGGTTCTTCTGTTTTTAGCTTCTGCTTTCATTCTTTAAGCTCCTAAAATAGATGTATTTACAGAAGGAGCTGACTTTGATGTGTGCTTAATTGACTCTTATAATTCTACAAATATTGTAAACTATATATTCAGTCTATCACAGAATTATCAGTTTTTCTTAAAACCCCGTCTCAAGTTGGTTCCGTTCAGCGTCTCCTAAACTTTGAAATGAAATTGATGTGCTTAGTGCTCCTTAAAGAGCCTGTGGTATTATCTGTTTGTGATGTTATCTGAGGGCAAAGCACTCTTGTAAAGAGTTTAGTCAGTTTTGGAAATCATTTAGAGTAATGGCTGCCAAACTGTTTAGCTTGCTGGCCACAAGCATAAGAAGTCGAGGGCCAAACGATAACGGAGGTGTAGTTTTCATCTGCAAGAAAATCTGTGTTTCTTGACCAGGAAACATGTGCCATAGAAAATACATGTTCTATCAAAACAGGCAGAAAGATTAAGAAATATCGAATTACGATTATTTTGACTGATATTGCGATCATATTTGCAATATTAAAGGGAATTGCATCTTTTGAAAAACTTACTTGCATGAGTTCCTGTTCATGGCCTAAGCGCCATCTTAAAAGATTATGATGTCAATGTATGATGAAGAGAAATGTGTAAGACTAATATTAAGATGTGCAGTAACAAACGGAACAGACAGAAATGATAAGTTGGAGATCATTTCACCAAATATGTCATCTTCTAGTTTGTGCAATGTACACGCATTGCAATTAATTAGAAAATTAGTTGAAGCCATATTCTAGTTTATTTTATTTTCAAAATATGATGGGCATTTCAACAACGCCTCAATTAAGTTGGATAGGAAGTGAGATATGATGGTACTTTATATGGCTTTCAATTTTATCATCAACACGTTTGTGTTCAATAAATCGGCAGGAATTTCTCTCTTATTTGTGTTTAGTTCAGTGGTTCAGGCACTACACATGCAATATATACTGTATAACTTATAGATGACCAATACAACCATCAGTGACTCATTAATATTCATACACTCATGAGGGTGATCGTCCGAGGTCGGCAAGTACAGTTTAGACAATGAACTGCATGTTAATCCTTTTCTGTTTGTCGCTACAGGAGATTTGCAGCATCTGGGGCGATGACCGCAGAGGAGCAAGAGCGGCGTATTCTCTACACCAATGTACTGGAATATGAGCAAGACCATGTGAGTTAATCACCATGCTTGTGTCAAGACTAATGGAAGATGTTATTACAAGTTACCTGAGCACAAAGGGATGCCTTTTGAGTTGCACTTAACTTGGTCTGACGAGAAAACCTGGAGTATTCAATATGTGATTACATGAAAAGCTACAAGGCAAACAGCTGTGCGTCTTGTAAATCGTTTTCTTGCATAAACAAAGACAATTGGCATGATCCATTTTATCTTGATCACTTAAATTAAAATTAATCAACTTATCAGCATTTATGAAATTATAGATATAGTAGCCAACTATACAGCCAACATCCTTTATACTTTTTTCTCTTTAGGATTGGCCCAAACTGTGGAAAGCCAACATGAGAAAGAATCCTGACGATGACGCATTGGTCTCAGGTCTAGTCTCCTACCTGCTCAGGTAACAAACTGAAACATGATAGTTTAGGATATAGTTTAACCCTCTGAACCACAAACAGTTTCAGGGTGTTATTTTGTTTCCTCCTGTCTGTGGCCTCGTTTTTCACTGCAATATATAAGTCCTGTTCCTCTATGGAAGGAGCATAATCATGACTAGAAGTAGAGATAACTCAAAACATGTCTTTTTGTTAAAAATGATCATTTATTTACTTTTCAACAATTGGAAAATAATGTAATCTATATATCCAGCATATTTCCATATCCAACAAGTGTTACCACCTGTGAAACAAGTGTGGGCGACTCTGGCTCAGTGGTAGAGCAGGGTCATCCTTCAATCAGAAGATCAGCGGTTTGATCCCAGACTAGTCCATGTCGATGTGTCCTTGAGCAAGACACTTAAACCCCAAATTGCTCCCGTAGCTGTGCCCACGGTGTGTGAATGTTGTATGAATGTTAGATAGTCCTGATGCATGGTCCTTGCCCCTGTCATCTGTGTATGAATGGATGAATGATGACATGTAGTGTGAATGAGCTTTGAGTGGTCGGAAGACTAGAAAAGAGATAAAGTACAGTCCATTTACCAATATTGGCGGAAAAAAAACTCCAAATGCTTTACATATTGTAATATGAATATTTTCCAACCTCTCTGGTCCTCTCCTCTTTGAGTTCAGTCAAAGTTTACTGAGTGGTTGTCACGTGACTGTTGCTCTCAGACAATCCCATCATGGCTTCCCAGTTGGGCTGAAGAGTGCAGAATCCCCCCCCCCCCACAAAATGTAGTTCCTGAATATGATTTATTTTGGGCAAAATATTAAATGAAACCTGTACAATGAAGCGATTTTCATATGATAATCTTCAGTTTGCTTTTCCAGACGGAGGAGTTTGTCACTCATGATATGTTCTTGGTCCATAATAGCAGAAAACGCCAAAATTACACCATTGATCACAGCCAAAAGCTGAACATTTTTTTATTTTTAAGCTTTTGGCTGTGATCAATGGTGTAATTTTGGCGTTTTCTGCTATTGTTTTTAAAGAAAACATGCTTTTCAAACCTGCTGGTGGGTTTTGCTGTTCAGAGGGTTATGGTGCTATAGATTACAGGATGTGTGGTTGTATTGTTGACCTTTCCCATCAATGGAAGTTCAAGTGTTTTTGTCCCCCAACGTCCTTGTTTATACAAACATTGCAGAACATCTTTCTCAACGTGGCAACTTTGTCCCTGAAAACTAATCTGTAATGTAACACGTTAACGTGATTGTAGCCCCTGGTCCCAGACCAGATTTCAGCCTTTAGCTGGTGTTCAACTGGCTTGATCCTGCATTTCACTCAGTTACTCCCCATTTTACTATCAATCAGGAACAATACACATACAGTCTACTTACTTACACACTTACACATTTTATTACACAATCACTTCAACAGATTTTTTTTGATGTGCTCAAAAGGTCGACTCGGTCTTGCTTGGCTGTCGATACATGTTGGTTCAGAAGTGTTTTTGTTTCCCTTTTGTTATCGTCAGTGATTGCTGCAGTTAGTGTGATGCAAGATTGTTACTATACACACTTAAATCAAATGATTATATGACGTGTGTTGTTTGTTCCCGGCCACACTATAATCGGCCACGTTGAGGATGGACTAACATTTGTCTTGTGTCCTCAGCCGGTCTGACCACCCAGTGGTGAAACTGCTGAAGAAACACCAGTACCGGGTCTACAACAAGCTCTACCCCATCGTCAGTAAAGGCCCCCCCCACAGTCCTGCCCTGCCCCTGAGGCATTCTTGCAGCACCCACAACCTGCTTCATCCAGGTAGGAGCCAGAGCCAGGAGTGTTGGTGAGCTGGGTTGATCCAGGAAAGACCCGGTTAATGTTTATCTCGTGGATTTTTTCAGCTTCTGTCTGGTTTTGTTTTGTTTTGTGGCCGCTAGTTTGGTCCTCAAATAAGGGAATTAAAAATGTGTCGGTAAAAGCCTGAAATGTAGATTCAGGGTCCTAGGCGTCCTGGAAAACAGTTGACAACTTCCCAGTCATTGAAAACAAATGGAAAACGAGAGAAAAGTCCAAATTTTCTGAAAAATATTTTCTCCTATTTTCCTTTTAGCTGAGAATAAACTACTAGTCTATATATCAGAGCTCCCCAAACCAGACCACATGGCCATTTTAAAAGAGCCAAGTTATGTTCAAGTTATGTACTCACTAAGGGGTGCTACATTAGCAATAATACATTTGCTTATGTCATTGACCACACAGAGACCCAGAAGAGGCCAACCAGGGGCAGCAGCGTCGGTGGCCACAGCTTCAGCACGGGCTTGTCGCCCTACCCCTCACGCTCTCACAACCTCCACGCCGACTATGGCGACGAGGAAGGCGAGGAGCCTCACGAGCAGGCGACTGTGGATCGGGAGAACTCGTTCGAGGATCTGGAGCAGTTCCTGACCCAGTTGGACTGGGCCCCGCTCCACGGCAGCACGGACGACCCCGGCTTGGATTCAGAGCTGACCTTCGACCCCGATATGCAATCAGAGCAGGAAGAGGGCAACGCGCAGGAGCTGGAGATGAGGGCGCTGACGGAACACCTGAAGGTCGTTGTCAAGGACATTCACATCGCAATTGGTGAGCGCGATGATTAAGGATGGATTGGTTGTGCGAAGAAAGTTTCTTACTGTGCTGAGCAGAAATTTCCTGTTGAAAATCTTGAAGGCTGAATTTTACATTAACAGTCAATGTAAAATAGTTTGTTGATAAATGTTTCTTTATGTTTCAGATCAGCTTCTGTCACTGTGTTTGCTATCCTTTGAGTGTCTAAACACAGCCAGCTCTAAAGACCTGTGCCTCGCCAGCATAGAGGAAGCCTTCTTCACGCCGCTGTGGAGCGCCCTGGTGGCTCTTTTCAGGTACTGCAGCCTACATCCACCTAACATGTCTTTGTACTTTAAAGTGTTGTCTTAAACATGGAATGTTTCTTACTGCTTTTGCAAATCATCAACATCATTATCTTCAGTTAGATGAAGACCTCGATTGGAGTATAGAAATGGATAGCAACGCGTCACACTCTGAAAACCACGCCCACCACATTGTGCTACCAAGGGCTGAAACGTTAACAAAATGCCTGTAGCTAGCTTAAACATCTGAGTTCAGCATATCAAAGGATGGCTGTTGCCTCCTATGTCTACCAGAGGTGCGGCTGGTAACTAAAATGATGATGGGACAAGTTAGCAAGCTATTAGCGAGCTAATGTTAGCAATGGCTTAGCAAGCTACTGTAGTTAGCTAATGCACTTCGAAACACAATACGGCATAGCTTTCTGATTTATCCACATTCCACAACAACACAAGCACACTGTCTTAATCTTAATTTGCAGCACTTACAAAAGCACTGTTGATTAGCGCTTAAACATAATGGGAATTGCTATGCCAAAAGCTCCATGTCTGCAACATATTTCTGACCAACAAGATTTTTTTTCTATTGAGAAAAATGATCTATTTTTATTGATGTGTTACCGGTTTATGAGGTACACCTAGTTAAAAATCATCTGGTCTAACACTGCAATCCTGCAATAAACATGTCTTGACAAGTGTTTCTATTATTTTGTCCACTCCATTAATATCAATGTGGGCAGGCTAAATAACAGAAACGCCTCTTTGTAGAACGCAATACAGTTCAATGCCAGTTTGTAGATGCAACCACGTTTTTGGGCAGATGCAAAATCAGAAAATCTATCTACATCAAAAGGCAGACTTTCAAATTTGTTAGTGTCTTCTTTAAAAATACGCCCTTACACGTCAAATAGTTAATGACATGGCAGCAGGGCAACAGCCAATCAGCCCCACTCAGTATCAACTCTGTGCCATCTGCTTTATTTAAATAGTGTATATAACAAGAATCAGAAATAAGCTCACGCTTGTAGATGGGAAATTAATCTTAAAATATATGGTATGCTTAGTATTGAAATTAATTGAAAAATTAAGCTTTATTATCATATTGCATCTAAAGAAAATATGAAGGTTTGGCATGACTTGTTTCCCATATGTACAGTGTGGGTCATGACCAGCATGTGGCAGTGCTATTCCAACTATGTCAGCCTCTTCCCAGCTTCTGTTGCTGGTTTGATTCTCATTACACTCAAAGACTTTAAAATAATCAGTTGTGTTGCAAAGTTAAGACCATTACTGACTTCTACTAAATGTATATGTACCGCTTCTCACATTTTCACGGGACATATTTCAATACCATCCACATGTGTGTCATGCTATTTTCTGTACTTGCTACACTCGATGTGGACATGATTTATCACTGCAGGAAAAGCACATGTGCAACTGATAATAGTTGCTCGTTTCCAGCATTTATTGTAATGCAATGGAGCAATTCGTAATGATATTAGCAGACCTGCCAACCTGTACGCATCTTGCGTTGCAGGCATGCATTTTGACAATAAAGTACGCTGGTATAAATTGTTAAAGGTACCCAAAAAGCCAGTTGCTTTTTTTTTCTTTCTTTTGTATATAAATATAGCAGTGCTTATTGAGAGACATAGGATAATATTTTCTTCATCTAATAAAAAAATAACCAAGGGCGTACAAAAGCTTTTAAAACGTCAGTCGTGCCACACTGTGTGGATCTAGAGTTTGCTGCAGGAAGCCTCCCAAAACAGTAATGCATTGTGGGGACAGCAGGGATTCACGTATCTGATGGTACTGCCAAAAGAATAATACATTTCTTCCAGGGTTGGCAGAATACTTATTTTGACTCCTCTGTCAAAATCTGTGCTGTGCAAAAGGTCAGCACAGAGTAGGAGGTTCACACTATCCCCCAGTTCCACCCCCCCCTCCTTGTGGAGCCACAAGGATGAGAGCCCTGACAGGCTTCCCACCCATGAACACAGCCAGTTGGAATACCAAAGTATTTTTTTTTTTTTAAATGTCCTGTGATCAAATTGCTTTTGATGTTTTTTCATCTTGGCAAAATAATAAAATGTGGAATGCTTGAAATTTATCAAATTAAGTACTTTGTAACGACAACTTCATCGCAAACACCGTTGTTCTTCCAGAATGCCTGGTAGTGTTCCTCACTCCCAAACATCTGCTGCTAAAATGTCTTCCCTGTCTGATAACCTTGTGTCTGTCTTCCTCAGGAGGGTCCACAGGGAAAGGGAGCAGGCCTTTGAGGCGAGTATGAAGCTGTACCAGGATGCTTCGCCAGCGGACCTTGGGGTCCCCTTGAAACTGTTCCCCGGAGACCCCGGTGCACTGCAGGGTTCCTACCCCTACGAGTCTGCTGTTCAGGAGCTCAAGCTTCTCATCAAAGACTGCTGTCCGCAGAGGAAGTTGGAATGTATTGGTGAGTCAGATTGTGTTGTTTACTTCATCACATCAAAGCTGACTTTCAGGACCGATAGCTGCTCTTACAGAGTATCAATTCAACCCGAAGGAGGCAACTCATGACTTCAGTTTTGGTGCTGACTGTCATCTTATCCAGTCTGTCATTCTCGAGGTATCTGCAAAGTGATGAAGCTTTGAATTTAGTTCCCTCAACAAAAAATAAGGTCTTAGAAGGTAATAAAATGTCTTACATTTGTGTCACAAGTAAGTTAGTTATAAAGGGGTTTTGAATTTGACTGCACGCTGTCAGATGTTCTACATCTATGAACTAAAGTGGGATTGTTTGCTCAGTGGATTGTGGTCACACCTCTTTTTTGGAGTTTCAGTCTGCACCTGTTGCTACTGCTAGCCACAGTAGCTAGGAAGATCATTGGGCTCATGCAAGAACAGACTGGTTCTTGGACGAGTGATTCAGGAGAAGTTGCCACATTCACCAACTTTCTCTTATGAGCACATTTTACGAGTGGTCCAGACTTGTCGTAGGAGTCTTCTGACATTAGTCTGTTATCCAAGCCTACGTTTTTCACCAATGGATTGTATGTATTATTACTTTAAAGCAATTTTGAGTTTGGAAAAACCTATATTAATTACACTTTAAAATGATGTTGACATTATCCTGTTTGACATATAGGTTGATTTAATTCTAAATATGTTCATTTAAATTGTCTATTGACTCTATTGTTTAACACTACAATATCAATATGAACATCTTTAATGATGGGACCCCCTCCTGTTGCAGTCATCGATCGCCTTGCAGCGAGAGGTTTTTCCTATTGAACCATTTCTGAATATTGTAGATATTGTCTGAGGTTTTATATTTCTTGCTTTCTGCTAATGTTTTGTTACAGTTCGGACATTGCGGCTGATCTGTGCCTGCGCTGAGGATTACAGGTGCCTTCATGAGGTGGACTCTACCCCAAAAACAGCCGCCATGTGAGTAAATCATCAGCTAAATGCCAACTCTTTTTGGGGTTTCGGTGTTTGGCGTCACTGCAGCAAATATAAAATCATTCGCTGGGGGATTTTAGTGGGAAATGGAAAAAAACAGTAAAATAAGACTCATGACATTAAAAGTGATACAATGCAATACAACAGTTGGAGAACTTTGTACAGAACAGTGAAGGACTGTCTGGTTGTGCTATCCTTTTTAGTTGAATTCCTCCAAGTGCGCCTCATTAAACTTCAAAATAAGAGCCCTTTCTCTGTTGACTCCGTGCTTATAGGGAGTTAAAGACCGTCCAGTGGAAGTACCCAAACATCACGTAAGGACTCTGCCTTGTTAGCTGCCCTGTCAGATCTCATCAGTGCCCAGTTAAGCCCGGCACAGCGGGGGTTGTGCGAGGTCTATTGCCCCCCCATAGTGTCTCTTCCAGGCCAGGCCTAAAAGTGGGTCGTCCTGTCTGGGTTTGGAACAGATCCAGGGCCCAACGAGGGGCTTGGGGAGAAGAAGTTTTGTGGAATTCATGATGATGCAGACACACAAAGGCTTACTGGGTTGTAGCACCCATTGTGGAGAACATGCAGGGCATTGTGGACTACATTTTTTTAATTGGTTTGTGCAGACAAAGTTTCACTAAAAACAGTTTCCTCTGCATCCACACTTAATCGCATTTCAATGGGAAAATTCTTGTTGTGGCTTGACATTATCCCGTGAACCACACCCATGAGAGAAGCAGTGCTGCCCTTACAGTTAACCTCATCAATGCTTAGTTTATTTCTCACCTGTGAGTTAGTGGACTGAAAATACTTTTGCATCAATGTTGTACAAGCAGAGACTTCTTTTGAACTTACTGTAAACAAACAGAGCTAGTGTTTGTTCCAAGGTGGCTGTGGATCGTAGTTCTAGAATATAAGCTTTTTCTGGGTTGTTTGGAGAGCCAGTCTTAAGTGAAGGTTGGCAGTGCTCGACAGGAAAGCTTTGTTTATACTCGCCTCCGCAGACAGTGTGTGAGTTCTGAGCATGCACAGGCGTTCAAACTCTCTGCGCTGTGCGCTGCATTACTCTCCGAAAAGCCAGAGGGCACACAAACAAAGTGAACTGTGAAGAATCAAAAAGACAGTGGGTACAACATTGTAACCCAGAGACATGACCATAGACTGTAGGTGTAACTGGCAAAACGCCATAAACCACCTCCACAATGACGAGGAGGGTTTGTAATTATCTGTAAACTCGTATCTCATATTCATGGACTACTGTATTGCCGTTGTACAAGCCCTGTAAAGAAAAAACATACATTCTAAAGAAAATGAGGTTGAATATCCTGTAAACAATTTGATTTGACTGCAAAATATGTAGATTTTTAAGACTCGTTTCTAAAGCATCTAAAAACAAAAATAAATGTGAATTCTACTGCAAAGCATGTACAAACCACACGACATGTTTTCATGTCACATTTTCATTATTAAGCTGTTAGGCAGGAACCATGTTTTAACACAACCAAAAGATGATGGCTGGTTGTCGGCCTGGCAACCACTTTTAAAAGTTAGTGTTTTAAAAGGGTTGAAAACTGTTGAAATTGAAGCTAGTGGATTATGTTACCAACATAACCAAAGGGTTTTTATGTGTATATGTGCACATCAGTAATGCCTGTAAAAGGCCTCTGTGGGTTTCACTGCACTCTATACAAACACCCAGTATCAGGGAACAAATCCTGTTCCTCCTCCAGAGTGTTATCTGATATCTTGTCTTTTTTTCATACACTTTCGTCCCTTTTTTCCCTCTTTTGTTGGATCCACTAATGCTCTTTTCGAGAAGGTCTGAGACCATGTCTCCTGCTCCGTATCTGTCTTCTTGTATTGGAACACGCGTGAAATGATCGGAGACGGCAGACCAGACGAGTTAACCGGGCACTGCTATTCTCAAAGCTTGGAAAAGTAAAGCAAACAGTTGTGAGCTTGAAGGATTTGTGTATGTGTACTCTCTGTATATGGTAAAATATACAACATGTAGTGCCACGAAATGAAAACTGAATCATGCTGTTTGTTTTGTTACCTGGAGACATGAGTCAAGCACGGCCAAACCACGCAAGGGACGCGAATAGACGATCTATTTGTTCTTGTTTTCATTGTTGACACCAGGAATGCGTCATGTTTGACATCTCTGTATCTTCAATCATCTCTGGAAAGGCTGCTTTTGATTCGTATCGTTTTAATCCTGATCAGGCTGCATGATTTTCACCAAAAGAACAGCTGTTTTTCAATGACAAACTCTGGCACTACTAGCTCATCATTTCTGAATGTCATAATCTTGCCAGTGGCCACTTCCAGCTCTGATTCAATAAAACCTTTTTAAGGGGGTAAATTTAGACCGTGTACTTTCCTGCCTCCGATGTGCCAGTTAAGGTTTTCTGTCCTGATTGCGGCTCAGTCCAGGCCAATATGTGACTGCTTTTTTTTAGTCCATCTAAATACATGTTGCCTTTCTGCGTGTCACTTTGACTCTCAGAACGTGTATTTTGGTCAAGGCCCGACTCCATCAAATTTGCTGCGGTGTTCCCAGGACCGTCAGATTCCAGCAGGGATTAGTGAATCTTGTATTTTCAATGCATATATAGCTCTCCCCTTTCACTATAGTTTCTCATTTACAGTCTCACACACAGATGCACTTTATTGAACTCGCTGCCCTCCTTTATTCATTTGCCGGCGTTTCCATTTTCGTCAGGTCATTGTCCCTGACCAACCGGGAGCTCATTTGTTCTCGTGTGCTTTTGTCCATTTCCCTTTCTTTTCTCTCTGCCATTGTGCTGCTAAACTGGTCACCACTTTCCCTGCTGTATTCTGTTAATTAAGAACACCCCCACCCCCACCCTTTGCATTTCTGCTGCTTTTTGACATCTTCCACTACATTGGATGTACGTTGCAAAACCATAATGGAGCCCAATCTTCTCACTGAGATCTGTATTTATACTTTACACTTGGAATGCAGTGACGCCAGTTTTAAGTGCGAGAGGATCGATGTCTTGTGTTTACAGCGGTGAACTCACGAGGTTATAATACAGGGTTGCGATTTTTTGTGCGCGTGTGTGAGGTCCAACTCTCCACGGTTACACAAGCCTGTCCACACCTTCCAGAACCCTGCAGGAGGAGAGTATCCTGTTGCACGCAGCCGGGGTCAGTCGAGGCCTTCTCACGCAAGCGAGCAGTTAGCCCCTGCGTGTGAGTCCTGATAAACAAACGGTCACTGTCTGCACACAGAGAGAATGCTATCGGGCTGTCATCATCTCCAAGGCAGCAATTTGTCCTCCCAACAGATCTCGGGGAGAGGGAAAAGAGAGCTTTATCGTTTCCATCCCTGAACACGCATCCCATTAAGAGCTACATTGTATTTAGTTTCCATGCATTCCCCTGGGGAGCCCACGCCATCATACTCTGTAAATGTCACTCTCTTATTTACTTCGGTTTTTCCTGTTTGACTCGATCTCACCGCCCGCTTCCTCCTTTTCGTCTGCCAGCGGCGCGGATGACCTGTTGCCCATCCTGTCCTTCGTGGCTCTGCGGTGCCAGTGTCCTCAGCTGGTGTCCGAATGCGCCGCTCTGGAGGAGTTCATTCATGAAGGGTGAGTCATCATGATGAGAAAAAGATGGTTGACTGACGAGCGCCTTTTATTTAATTTTATTTTGCACAAAAGTTTGTCCAAGTAGATTTATCATAATTCTGAAGGAATGTTTACCCACACAATACCCTTTGCTCATGTCGAAGAAGAAGTTGACAGATGTCCTTGTACTTGGTGAACATGCCTAAATTTAGCCTGAGAGAAATCTGTCAGCTTGCACAACACTCATCACTAGTCGTAGTGGTGGAAAAATGTGGTTATGAAACAAAGGATCATTCAAATCTGTAAAGTAAAACAATGAAATTTGGTACAGTCCTAGAAATTTGTATGTGGGTTAATTTAATTAATTTTTTATGAGTACTGGGCTTCAAGTTAAATAAACAGTAACAGTGATTTGCTCAATGATTCAAGTCCTTGAATGGTGACAGCATTTCACTCTCTCTCTCCCTCTCACTCACTCACTCACTGTCCCGTCACTTCCCTGTTGTCCCTTTCTGTCTGTGGATATGGGATTTCTATTAACAACAATGAAAAACAAGCAGGCAGTCTATCTAGCAATGAACCCACAGAGAATTATCCCTTTGCTGTTTGTCTTACACAGTATTTTATAGTCATTTACCTCTTTGTTTTGGTTTTCCAGCCCTCGTACTTCCCTATCGTCCACCCATTCCCAGCAGCAGGTAGCTGTTTTCAGTAAAAATATTCTGATAAATTCAATGTCCACTACCTGCCCAGCACCAAACAAAAGACAGACAAAGTTAGAGCTGCTAAAGAACCAGATCTTTTCCTCAGGAGTTGGTGGAGACCCAAGCAAATCTAAAAGCAGAGTGATTATTGGACCTGCATCCATCAGTCGACCAGAAACACGACTCCAAATGAATGCTAGTAATGCTCTGTGTCTGCAGGGCTTTTTCAAATATATTTATGAAAATAAGCCAACACATTCGACCACAACGATTTCGTCACTTGATAATACGTCAATATTGTGTTTACAGCTTTAATTTAGGTCACAAACAATAAAATACTTACAATATTTATCTTTGCAGGCGGGGGAATCCTTTAATGCAGCACTTATACTATTAGAAACAAACTTTAATGGTAATAATGATGATAAAATCATCATTGGAATTATATCAAAATAAGGCTTTAGAATTAAGAACTCCCCCAGTACATTTACATTACACAGTTTGCTCCCAAGAGAGCACCTGACAAGTTTATTCTTCAATTCAGGAATATCTCTCTCGGTGCACATCTTTGACCCATTTTTGATAAATTGTGTCGTTAAATGTTTAAAAAAATCATGTGATACTGTTGTCATATTTTTTCCAATGTAGATATCTGGATCCTCCTCAAATATACAGTATTGGTCGGGCTCTAGTATTCATATTCCTAGTTATGCCATCAGACAGATAACCCTCTTACTCTTTTCTGAGGTACATGTCTTAATGTAGTGTTATGTAGGCATAAACCTATGTAGGCATGAATACGTGCTATCAAATACCAAGATAAGCTGTCAAGTTGGACAGTTGGGGAGGCCCGGTGGTCTTCGGTTGAGGGACTACATCATGCCGAGTGTCATTGCGTGTGAGCTCAGACCACACCCAAAGAGGTCTACTCAGGCCCATAAAAACAGTAGGTTGTAAAAGCCATCTGGTTAGATTGGCAGTGGCCAAGGAATGTCAGGATATTTAAGATTTGGTTTTTCTCCTCTATAAAAAATACAAATTAAGTCCCACTTGATGTTTATGTTGTCCAATTGAAGGGAGGTGGAGGAACCAAAACCGGCCACAAGGCTATGAGAGGGTGGAGATACTCGTGCTCTCCAAAGGCTGTGAATGAGATCGCCAAGAGTCTTTGAAATGATTTGGTTGAGTCAGCAGTCTGTCAATGTGTTTGAGATTTTATCTCCAAGCACGATAATGATGTCATGACTAGAGTTCAAGAGTACATTAATTAAGCAAAACGTTACTTTATTTGACATGATACTGTAAAGAAATGGAGCCTGGTGAGGACTAATTTGATATGCGTTTCATTTTACTTATATTCTTTTTTTTATCCTCATCATTTGAGTACAATGTCAAATGAATAGCTCTTCAAATAGAAGCACCTTTAGCTTCCCCAGTTTCTCAAAGTCCTTTCTGCCGTGCTTGGTCAACAACACTTTAGCCAGGATTGAGTTCACTGTAGATGTAGTTCACTTATTGTCGAGCCCCTCAGTACAGCATCAAACCAATGTTTAATGTTGACGCCTTATGTTTACTTGTTTAAGTCACATTTAGTCTTCTTATTATTTATAGCGTTGGATAATTAGTTACTTTTAGCATTGTTTTTCAACAGAAACCAAACTTCTAGTCTATTTATTTTAGTTCCATTTGTTTTGGTCTTTGAGGCTTGAGACCATCTTCAATGTTGTTTTTCTTTCTTTTTCTCGTACGCCTCAAATTATCATTCCCAAACATTTGTCTGTTTGAAAAGAGCTACTTGTTGGCATTATTACAGTTATCTGTGCTTGATTCACTTACCTCTCACTAAAACAGTGTTCACGTTAGACACTTCACTCAACTACAAACTGAAGACAATCTTCCTGATGTTGTTGCTAAAACTGGGTGGAAATATATTGTATATTTGTAATACATTTAGTCATACCTTTTAGTTTTTATGTCATATTTTCTTTGTTGGGGGAAGAAAGGTTTCCAACAAATGTTTTTTGGTCATGTTTTTATGAAAGATTGCATCATCTACAATGCTTGGTGGTTGCATTTTTAGGAATCCAATGGCATTTTTATACATTAAAATTTGGTATAATATTTGAGTATTATTCCAATACCACAGACGTTATGTTTTCTTCGCAGTCGAGGTACAAGTGTCTCCTTATCTCCTTTCCTTCCTCAATCCCTCGCTGTCTCTGTCCTCTCACTCCTCGTGTCCATCCATGCAGGGAGTCACTCTAGTTAGTCAAAGGTCAGCCAGAGTTGACTTGCTCTCCAGCCCCTTCTCTTCTGAACAAACCTCCATAACCACTCGTTCTTCACACACATCAACACCCTCCATCTCTCCCCTCTTTCCTCACACTGCCCAACCTTTGAATACACGTGTACCGGCTCTAAAAGTGGAGAAAACGGCGGATCTCTTTTAATGTGTTCAATGATGAGCAGAGATGCTCGGTCCTTCACTCGCTATTGAAAAGTGTTGATCAGAAATATGAATAAATCGTGTGTCTTTTCTGTGCTTGGATGTTTGTGTGCACTCGTTTTGTTTAGTTCTGTTAACATGAAATAGTTTGTTTCCCCTATTTCACTTCTTACCGCTTCCTTTGACCTCAAAATGTTTAAATAAATGGAACACTCACAACCATGTTTCTAACTTTGACTTGCAGATGCCTTGTTATCGGCTAATCGTCTCTTCTCTTTTTCAGCTATTTGATAGGAGAGGAGGGCTACTGTTTGACCTCCCTGCAGAGTGCCTTGGCCTATATCGAGTCCCTGCACTCAGGAGGAGCTCATCATGCTGCAGACAACCCCTTTTGAAAAGGTGAAGTAAAGCCCAGACCTGACGCTCTGGTAAACATTTTGTTGACCTTTGTGTCAAGTTAAATCAAAGCGGATGAAAATGGTAAATGGACTGTATTTGTATAGTTCTTTTCTAGTCTTCCAACCAATCAAAGTGCTTTAACACTACACGTCATCATTCACACACATTCATACACTGATGACAGGAGCTAACATGTAAGGTGCCACCTGCCCTTCAGGACTATCTAACATTCATACTACATTCACACACCGATGGCACAGCTATGGGAGCAACTTGGGGTTGAGTGCCTTGCCCAAGGACACATCGACATGAACTAGCGGAGCCGGGGATCGAACTGCCGAGCCTCTGATTGAAGGACGACTGAGCCACAGTCTGGGCTTCTAAAGAAAAACTATAATCAAAATGATAGTATTAGGAAGGAAAGAGAAGTTAAATGTAATGTTTTGAACCCAGTGGTGAAAACTTGCATTTAAGATATTATGAAAATATTGGTGATTATCAGAAAGAAGTGCACACCGCTCGTTTACTAGAAGGTACGTGCGTCTTTTGCTGAGACGAAACATGGGGCTAAACGGCACACTTGTAAACAGAAGCCCCTATTGTTTTCCGTACATCCTCTAAACCGGTGCCAGGTAGGCGTGCGCCATCACTCATGGATGCGCTGCCCTGCGACACTTGACACCACTGTCGTGTTTTCAGTCTTAAAAAAAAACTAAAACTGCGCCAATACGGCAACATTTTTGAAGCCAACAAAGGAGGTGGTCTGAAAAACACATGTCAGTTGTTCTGCTGATTTGTGGTACCACTTAACTCAAACCAGCTTATATGTGCATTACCGCCACCAAGTGGACTGGAGTCGCTGCACTCTCGTCACTCGGGAGCGGCTGCTGTGTCAAGTGAGAAGCCTAGTGGAAAAATTCACTTTATTTAGCCTTAACCATCTATCTGAATGGCCAAATAACACTAGTGAAAATGAACTCATTGTGGAATTTGACCCTTTAAATATTTATAAATGGTAAAATAGAATGGGGACATAAAAAATAAAGTTGTTTTATAAAATACTTATAACATTTAACATAACAGAATGCTCTGTTTTGGTCTTGGGTGTGAATTTTCAACTTCCATTTGTCAGGTTTCCAGAAAGGCAGCATGCAAATTTAGTCTGCTGGATGTGTAATTTGATCACATAATTATTTCGATATACTGCCAGTGCAGGAATAATATATTCCATTTTGTGTTGTAGGCTGCTGCGGTCCTATGAGATCCTCCCGACTTCCTGCTGCACTGTCGAGAGACCACAGCTGAACCTGCGAGTTGTGAAGACTCATGTTAACTTGTACACACAAAGACACACTGCAGATTTCACAAAAGGACTTCTTTTGGCTCGCTTTGCAACCGAGGACTAAACCCTTGCCTATGAGTTGTTTCTATACAAATCAGGAACTGAGCTTTGCTCAGACCTCTGAGGATGTTTGTAAACTGTAGAGCATTGCTGAATTAACTGGCCCTGGATTGTTAAAGGGACTCTATGAGGTTGAGAATGGTGTCCTTTTAGGGAACCTTTGGAAGTGAAGCTGTTGACCTGCAATATGGTTTACTAATGAGGGAATATATTTGTAAACCATATTGCAGGTCTTGCGCTTTTTTCCCCGAATCAAGCCAACCACGCATGCTTCGACTGATATTTGTCGTGCTCAGAGTACGGTAATAGTATTTCATCTTATTATACGCCATGTACCCTGTGGCCTTTTTTCTTTTTCACAAAAATAACATTCAAACTTATAATTTAGACAGCGGTTGCATTTCTTTCTTTATGCGTGTGTGTTTTTAAGACTGGTGGCAAAATCCATCCACTGACTATGAACACAAAATATGAATTTATGCACTTTGGGTGATGAAGCCCTCAGGGGTGAGGCTACACTGGAGGATGACTTTCAGTTTACACAGATCTATTTGCAGAGATGCCATCTTACAAAAAGTGAGACACTGGAGGAGCACAGGAATGGTTTCAGCGGGGTGACATGTCTAGGTTGTTTTGTGTTTGTATGGAACACCATGTTGGTTAACATTTAAGTGAGGCATACAGGAACATGGTTGGGTAGTACTTTATGTAAGTAGTAACACAGTTGCACTTAGTTAGTTGGTCCATTTCTTTTAAGTGTGTGTATGTGTGTGACAATTTGCAAGCCAGGCCACAGGGAAACGATCTTTTAATGCCAGGATTCAAAATCAACAAACTGTCAGAGGAAAGCTGAAAGGTCACTTCATTTTCAGCTTATTTTATACTTTTCACTCGTATCCCAATGCTTCCATTTACATCTACAGTTTACCCAAATTCACAACCATAGAATGGGGGCAAAATGGCAACCTATATATTTTGAAATGGAATATCCACCTGTAGATCTTGGGGCGCCTAGAAAATATCAGTTCTTTACTGAGATTTGACATTTTTGAAATGCTTTTCTTCAGAGTCATTTGAGCCGTTTAAATGCATGTGGACACCAAATTGGATGTTTACTTGAAAGGATCTGGTGTTGCGTTTTTTATTTTTATTTTTCAGCCCGTTACCTGCAGATCAAGTTTACTTGAGTGACCAATTATGAATTCATTATGGTGTCCTCCAGTAGATGATGGCCAGTGATTTAAATTGGTGTGCGTGGTGTGTAATAAATAGGCGGCTAAAATTTGCAAAAATAATGTTTGCTGTGTTTGAACGACCTGAAGCAGACTGTCATCTGGTGTAAAAGACTGAAAAACTACATTTTTATATGTTGTCATTTTATTAAGTTTGGTTTGCTTGTTTGCTTGTTTGAATTTAATATTTAATATTTTATTTTTATTTAGCATGGGTCCAAAAGATGTGAAAAGATGTCCTAAAACTGATTTACTACCTACTTTTTGTGACGTTAACACCAAAAACTGACTTATGTGTATGTAATAAATATGAATGTAATTATATTGAAAATTGTATTTTGCAAAGTGGATTTGTAAATGATTTATTGTATATTTTGCTTTTGAAAACTCCATATGAATGTTGTTATTTCATTATTAAACTGTTTTTAATGTGAAAGGTTGGGAATGTAGGAATGAGAACGATGAATGTGTGTTTGAGAAATGGGTAAATAAAGAGAACAGAAATATTTAAGTCAATAAATATGCGTCTTGTAGTCTGACTCGACATCTGACTTTATGGAATCAAAATAGGGTCAAAACTATTATAGCTGTGTATTATCACCGTATCTGAATGTGTGAAAAATTGTTAGTATAAATATATTGAAATGTGTGAAGAATATCTGAACAAATTGATGTAGTTGTTGATCTGTAGCTGTGTTTGACAATTTGTGAACTAATGAAAAAGATTTGCACAAACGATTTCCAATGTGTGAGTGCACGAAGCTTTTCAGCTACAGCACCGGTGTTTGGTTATTAATAACCAAACATTACATTACGAATATTCTTAAGATGTATTCATATTGAAATATCCATAACTTAAGAAATGGGTGTTGAATTTTTTTGCATGTTTGTTTAATCAAACAATTAAAAAGACTAATGTGCGTACATAGCTGGAAACTGCAAAAGTCAAATGACATGATTTTTATATTTGAATAATTGTAATTGTCTGTAATGTGTTTTTGTGTCTGTCGTCCATAAAACGCTGGAGCAGCAGCTGGAGAAGCACAGGGACGCTCGCCAGAAGCAGCTCAGCCGCCTCTGAGGTGAGATCGACGCTGGACAAATTCAGAGTAAGGAAACACCAGTGAAGTCAAATATTGTCTTTGGTTATTCTTTCAGATTTGTTTTTTGTGTTCAAAAGATATTTATCAGACATTATTGTCTTTTGTATTGAAAGTATAGTATAGATGGTGTAATACTATGGCTTTTAATGACATACTATACTGTGACTTTTTATCACTATTTCAACAAACTATACAATTACTTTTTTCGAATATTATATATATGTATGTGTGTATATATGTGTGTGTGTGTGTGTGTGTGTGTATACGTGTATACGTGTACGTATATATACGCACACACACACACACATTCATAATTCGTTCAACATATTATATTATGATTATCGAGATACTATACTGGGACTTTTTCTTTTAATTAGGCCTTGCGAAGGAAATGGTGTCTGGATTTCCAAGCTTGATTGATGTTAACAAATTTAGGTATAAGCTAATCAGTTTGTGCATATTTACAGTTTTGTCCATCATAGTGTAGTATGGAGTCTATTATTTCATTTTTAATCGGTTGAATACCTTATATTGAATATGTGTTGTACGTCTGCCTTGTCTTTGATTTGTTAATCCTGGCTGAAGTTATATTAAATAACCGTGCATTCTTATTTTGAAATAAAGGCAATATGAGTAGAGTTGACGCCATGATCAGCAGTCACATGGATGGCTGAGTCGTGATCATGTGATTGCAGCCATTAATTTCTTAGGACGATGAACATGAATCAACATTTCTGTAAACGTGCCAGTGTTAGCCAGCTGGCTAATTTTCAACTGGAGTCTGTATGTTTTGAAACCCATGAGGACAAGACAAAAGAAGCATTCTCAAGACAGTACAATAATACAGCAACAATACACACTATTGGGTAACTCTGTTAGAAACGGAAAGCTACAAAACACAGCCAAGTAATACTGATTAATAACCATTTCTGAGACATGCAGAGTAGCAATGGGAAGAGTCGACCAAAAACTGTCCAAGTAAAAGTACTGTTACTTTGCAAAAACAAGTATTCAAGTAGAACTAAAGTCATCAAAATAACTACTTCAGTAAGAGCACAAAAGCGTTTACTGAAAAAATGTACTTGCCTAGTGACTAGCTTAAGACTTTTCCCCTCAAGTCTGTTCTTTGCTGTGGATACGACTGGAACGATTTCCACCACAGACTGTCTTCCTCAGGTAAACACCTGTATTCGTTTGTGAGGAAGTGACGAGTCATCTACTGATTAGATAACCTGCCACACATACACCGAACAACATCCACAGTCTGTCTCATACGTGTGATCACAAAATATTACTTTGACATTATACTCTATTTAGTTCCATCCATCCATTATCCAAACCGCTTATCCTGTTCAGGGTCGCCGATCCGAGCTGACATTGGGCGAAGGCAGGGTACACCCTGGACAGGTCGCCAGTTCATCGCAGGGCACATATAGAGACAGACAAACATTCACACCTACGGCAATTTCGAGTCTCCAAATAACCTAAGCTGCATGTCTTTGGACTGTGGGAGGAAGCCGGAGAACCCGGAGGGAACCCACGCTGCAACGGGGAGAACATGCAAACTCCACACAGAAGGACCACCCGGGATCGGGGATCGAATCCAGGTCCCACTACACCACCGTGCAGCCCCTATTTAGTTCCAATAAGTAGAAATATTCTTAACCGACATTATTTGCTTGTTGTCTCGTATCTTATATGATGAATTGGCAAATAAAATCAGCAAATCCTGAGCATGTCCATAATAAAGTCAATAGAGTGTAAACGGTGTCCTTAAAGTTGAATCATTAAAGTAGAGATGTCCAAAGTTCCTGTTCTAATCAGAGCGGACACATCCATCTCTCAATCACATGAAGATAGTAACATTGGAGAAGTGGACAGATGTCTCCCATCAGATGACTCATTCAGGCTAATTAGGAGAAGATTGCCTATTAAGCGCTCACTTCTTCACTTTGACCTGAGGACGAACATCTGTGGTTAAAACATGAAATCAGTCAAGTCCACGTCAAGCTACACAAAGCAGGAGTATTAAATGTGCACTGTTTGAATCTTTACATTAGGACAGAAAGCAGTAGTAGAAGTAGTTTTTAATGATGTCATAGGCCTACAGTGTTACTTGTCAGCATAAACACAACAGACACACACGTGTCGGCACGCTTCTCTGGTGTACTGACTTCAGACCAGCGTTCACATCTGGAGCCTGCTAAGCTAGCTGCTGTTGTCATGCTACTTTTAACAGAGAGTCATGTGGAGGTGTGGTAGGATAACAGAGCGCCAGCAGACCTGGGAACAGCTGACCACCTGCCTCTTAAAGGACCATGAAAGCATAAAATAGGAGTAACAAGATGGATGCATCAAAACACAACAGAGTAAGTAGTAATGGTGGTTCTCTAAATTGTACTCAAGAGTCAAAAGTATGCGGCATTAAAGCTACTCTGTCAAGTACAGTTTACTCAAGAGTTGCAGTATGTACTCGTGACTACACACCTCTGGCAAATGAGTAGAGAGAAAATATGACAACCATAATGTAGGTGCGTTGGGAACCCTTCCCAGCATGCACTTGGGCAACACGGACATAACTAAAGCTGCATTTCAGATTGCATTATTTTACTTTTAGCACATACTGCAGCTGACCTCACAAAGTACGGACTGTCACGTGCAGTATGTCGTCAATTGGCACTTATTACCACCTCATAACATTTGACCCTCATGCTCATCTATCTGCTGTGCAAAGGATTGTGGGTCAGAATTGCCAGAAAAAGCATGCCAATGATGTAGTAGGACATCCTGGTATTTTTGCCATACTGCATTTGACATACTATGTATTGGGACGTACCAAATCTTTTTTTTTGGTGTACTAAATAGTATTGTAGTATGGGTATTGAAACGCACAGTAAGTACTATGTGTGTTCCAATATTGTTGGAATCAATGTAGAACGTTTCATTTTCTATCAAGTGAACAGCAGAGACAAACAAAATGATTCTTTTCTAAACAGAAAAAAGAAAGAAAAGAACACCTCTTGACACCCAAATTTAACTGGAACTGATGTGACATGTTTTTCTATTTTCTTTAGTTTTTTTCCGGCTGCCAGTTGTGAGGGTGTCTGTGTGGCGATGATTCCTGGATGATGCAGGAGGCTGCGATGGGCACATGGCTGAATAGCAGCAGACGCCTGTGAACTTGAAGGAAAAAGCAACGTGCCACTCTGAATCAGTCACAACACCACCAGAGGCCACAGTCTCTTGCTCCTTCTCTTCATGAATGTTCTTTTTCTGTCTCACTGAGTGTTCCTTTTTGCCTCCTTCCACTTCACTTGCCTTGTCGCAGCCCATACCAACTGAACTGCAGTTTCAGAGTTCCTTGGGTCCGTTTCCAGGTCGGCAGGGTCACCGCCACTTGCTTACAGGGACAGTTCAACCCAAAATCAAAAGGGCATATTTTTTCCACTTGTCGTGCTATTTATCAATCTAGATTGTTTTGGTGGGAGTTGCCCAGTTTTGGAGATATTGGCTTTAGAGATGTTCGAACCTTCGTGTTATTGACTCTCGTTTAGAACGAAAATAACGGGATATATGGCAAAGCGGCAAAAAAATAATCTGCACTCTCTTTCCAGAAATCACAAACCTCGTTGCAAGCAGTTTCATGTAGGAACTGCTCCCAACAAGGTTACAAAATTAAAGTAGGCTTCCAAATGTAAAAGTACTCACTATGCAGAATAGTATTTAGTATATTAATGGATTATAATCATTGAAGCATTACTGTGTTCATCACTTTAATGTTGCAGCTGGTTTGGTGAAGCTAATTTGAACTACTTTATATCCTGATAGGTAGTTTAATTATTCATATTATATTATAATGTGTGACTTCGACATGTACTGTGAACATGAATAAAGTGCCAGAGTGCATAGCAAAGCAAAAAATAGCTTATTTATAGTTACAAATCCCAGTTTAACTCGTGTTAACACACAACCTAAATCTTTACATAAGCGGAAACGCTTTTTTCGTTCTTTTTCTGTCCTGATAAAAATGTGAGTCATGGTGAAAAGTGCTCCAGACATGGCAGCTGTGGTAAAATGTTCTCTCAGCATGTTGTCACATTTTGGCCCCTAAACTATGGAGCCAAATCCAGGCCAATAGTTTTGATCATTTGAAAAAAAAAATTTGAACCTGAAAGTTCAAGTTGTGGTCTTGAACATTGAAAAATACAGCAATGTATTCAAAATAAACATAAGTGAATGAAAAGTTATTTTGGGTTGAATGTAATTTTGATTCACTTAGTGCATTAAATGAGTGTCTCCGTGTGAAATGCTGGCATACATCTGTGTCTACGTTGTGTTTTACTGTGCTGTCAGTGATTGCGGGACACACCCCTTGTGGAGATAGCGTGCCTTGAGAGTTCCAACTCCTTGCTTCCCCGACCTCAAAGCTGGCCGCTGAGACAACACAAACCTCTGGAGTGTGTAAGCCTGTATCAGTCATCTCCAAAGCAACAAGCGTGCAGGCAGCTGTTATTAGATAGATACCATATTCATGGGCTGATCACCTTTCTGTCCCCTTTTTTTCAACAAAACTATGACTAGACTCCACAGGTCAGGGAAAGATGATATCTCACTAGGGACAACTACACACACACACACCCTCCCGCCCTCACAGTTGCCCTGCCTCTCTAGATAAACCGTCTGTCAGTCAGCCCGTCTGGCTGCGTCTTGTGGTGTGGTGCGTAGTTTTTTTTCCAGAAACTGAAATCTGCACTGCAGCTTCGGTGAGGTCTCGTTGCACTCTCACGAAAAGGCAGAGCGCCGCCTTGCCAAGGTCACAGCTTGTTTTTCCATCTGGCTTAACATTTTTAATTCCTTTGGTCTCAGCCAGTTACAGTTTGTTAATCAAAAGCAGAGGAGCAATTTGACACCATCCTCCCGACTATTGAACTGCTCCTCCTCCCTGGTTGCCACCATCTCTGTGTTCTAACAATAATTTGTGGTATCAACAGCATAAACAGCTGGGCTGAACCATCTTAGAGCTAACATTTGCTAATTAGCACCAAACACAAAGTAGCTACAGCTGAGGTTTTAGTTTAGTACAAGTATTTGGTCATAAGCCGAGGTACTGTAGAATTTAAGATTTTGATCTGATGGTTGTACTTGATAAAAAGTCAGAGGATCACCAAAGGGATTAGATTTTATCCTGAGGGGAACATGAATATTTACAATAAAGTTAATGACAATCCGGCCATCGAAACAGTTAAGACATGTCACTAAAAGGGTGGAGGTAGTCGAGGGGAATGTTTGTACAAACCTTTGTGGCAACCCATCATGTAGATGCTAAGGTATATTTATAGACTATAAGAAGTGGACGTAGTCATTGTGATGTCACCCATTGGTTTGTGGATTGCTGTTTTGAAGTCTCGAGTTTGACCTTTTGGCCGTCAGCAACTTGGCTTTCTGCAACCAGTGAATGCAAGTTACCATATCAGGGCAAGTGACATAAAGATGCTGTATACGGCTCTGGTAGTGACCTGTCGAGCATCCCCTGCTTTATGGTCTGTTTGACTCTAAATGGACCATCATTTACTAAATGAACATCATGCTGTATTGAAGAAGACTTGAAACTAGAGATTGAGACCATAAACTCATGTTTACAATGTTTACTGAGGTAATAAATCAAGAGAGAAGTAGTCATTTTCTCATAGACTTCTATACAACCAGAGGAGTCGCCCCCTGATGGACATTAGAAAGAATGCAAGTTTAAGACACTTCTGCTTTGGCTTCACTCTTCAGAACCGGAAGTTGCCGCCGTATGTCACTGGATAGGTGAACGTTTTGACCTGCTGTGGCGCTACAGGAGAACACAACAGCCATAGTGATTCATCCTCTGGGCACCATTGATATCTTACTAAAGCAAACACTGGTAGAGAGATTTCACAAAAATCCCAGAGTGGCAACCTCATGGTAGCACTAGGAGAGGAGGATCACCAATGGTCAGAGATTCAGTCTGGATCAAATTGGTGGTCCGACAGACCGACCAACATTGCCGACTCTAGATCCATGCTGCTAGCGTGGCTACGAAGAAAAATCCAGATTCCACAATATTCTTTTGACTAATACTGCTTTTTTTCTTTACCGTTCTCCTGTTCCCACATCAAAGCCAACGTTTCACCCAATTTTATTTCATTTCATTCAATCCATTCACCCACATTTCCTTTCCGACCGAACCTTCACTCTATTGACTCTTGTTTAGAAAGAACGTGGCCCCTCGTTCCCTCTTAAACAAAAGCCAGTTTTCTTTTCCTATTAGAATGAGATGAGTCATCGTCTGAGGGCAAACATGGCCGTTTGTTGGCCATGGCCGTTTGTTGGCCATGGGAAAGTGGGGCCCGATGGGTTCTCCCCTGCAGTTTCATTATAATTTGGGCTAATTGAGCTGTCAGCCGACAAGTTCAAAACAAAAACTGTGACTGACAACCCCCCCGCACTACTACTACTGTCGCTTCTCCTCCTCTGACTTCTTGTCTGATCCCAGTCACCCTCCTCTATAGGGGCCAGATATTCAGTACAGGCATTTTTACTATGACAAACAATGCCCCCACTGATACTGCAGTCCGCTGTGGACTCCAAACTTCTGTTTGGTTTATCTAAGGCACATGCTGGCGCAAATAGCGAGTGGCAGATAAAGGGGCCTATAGGGGGTCAGGCTGGTGCTTGTGAATGGGACAGAGTCACGCTAGGGGGATGTACGGTACATGTATCACAGCCGCCCAACCCCAGAGATCAACCTAACTTGCTCTGTGTTATTGTCCCCATAGAGACAATCAACCTTGTTTTTAACGTTGCAAAAAACACATTTCCAGCCACATACCACAATGGTCACACAGGAGCAATATTGTGGCACATATCTTGTTTTATTGTCTTTAAAGGCATATTTAACCCTAAATCTTGACCTTATTAAAGCTTTACAAAGAGGCTTAAATGTTTTTCATCATGCCATGCCAATGACTCACTAGTCTGGTCTCCATCCGTGAGGGGTCAGTATGCTTCAAATGAACGTCTAACAGTATGCAGCATTGGGATTTGAGGGCTGCATTTGACAATTTCCCTCTTTTACATTCACGCAACTACTTTGAAAGACGTTGTATGAACTTGTTATTTTCAAGCATACCTAGGCATTTAAGGAGTCAGTATGCTTCAACAGAGTGCTGAAATTGAAATAGTCTAAAAAACGTCCAAGATGCGGTGCAGAGGTGACAATGTTTATGCAGGATTTGAACTTTTGTCCAGATGTTAAATGTACCCTGTGGAGTTATCTCGTTTTCACAGTTACACTAACATTCAGTGCTTCCTGTAGGTTCAAAACGTTGAATACCATTTCCTTTGTAAGTAAAAGACCAAAAACAAAGTACATATATGTTTGCTAGCTATCAATTGTCTTCTTCCTGGATTTTTACTGATGTTTTAGGGAACTTACCGCCACCGGCTGTTAATCAGTGACAGTAATAGACTGTATAAAATATGGACTTAGTGACGTCACTCATAGGTTTCTGAAGAGCTGTGGATGTCTCCAGCCGTCGCCATCTTGGCAGTGACGACACAGCCAGTAAAGAAGTGGATCGTCATTGGAGCCTAGGTGCAGGTGACGCAGCTGAGGAGGCAGCTAGCAGCTAGCGACCTAAGACGGTGAGTGACAGGTGGGTGCCATAATAATAAACTGGTGAGTTATATAAAAATAGACCTCCATACAGTTGTCATGAACTGAGAAATTAGCTATAGAGACCAAAACCAGGCTGTCAAACATGTTTATTTCTGCTGTAAAGTTGGGCATTTTAACATGGGAATCTATTGAAATTCATATTTTGAGGGAACAGCTGGTTTGCACTTCCACATTAGTTACATTTCTCTGCATTGCTGCTTGGTGTACACGTGCAACCTCTCATGCATGCATACTCCATAGCGCCACATGGTACCTTTTAATTCCAGGTTTGTAGATACATACAATCAGATCATCTACAACAAAAATGCCCTGTTCTTTTTGGGCCAGTTATCATATCAACTCAAAATCCTTCCTCCCTGTACCTTCAGTTTTAACCTGCCATCTTTCCAATGGTTTGGCCTTTTTCGCATTAAAGGTACTCGCACCAACGTGTAGCGTACCTGAGCAAGACTAAGACTTAGTGTTTTAAATAGAAAGGTGTTAGTAAAGATGCATGTGGGCAAACGAATGGATAAAAGAGACTTGGATTAATACTGCACGAAAAACACTGCACGATTTGTTAGTTTGTCAACAGATGTTTTTATATAGTTTTGCTGTTAAATTGACTTTAGTTCAACCAGAACTTTCTACGTTTTCCGATTCTCAGTTCACCGTGGAGGCATGAGAGAAAAAGTTTCCTTCAAGAATTCAAGGAAACACGAGGTGAGTAACTGATATACAAATTATAATTATGTTGGTGAAGTATTCCTTTAAGAGGTCTAGTTTTATACCAAGCATACAGTATTTAGCAGATCCATAGAGATATGGAGGCATTACATTGGGTATGACGTCTTTCAATGACATAGTAGACAGAACAGAACTGTGATATGTGTACAGCAGCAAGAAACGACATGGTGAGTAATACAAATCTGTATTTTTTATTTTTTTTACAGACATCACAACGACACATGCAGAGAAAACAGTTGCTAACAATTGGAGAACGGGCAGCTGAATATACAGTATTATCTGAAACAACAGACGATTCACATAAAGTCGGGCATGGATGGGGTTCAAATGTTGTGGGAGAAGAAAACAAATGAACCAAAGACGCTGTAAATGTGTGTTCCTGGAGAGAAGAGCGAGAGTGGGAGCAGAAGACGTGTAGACGTGACGAGGTTGGGCTGGAGTGAGGGTTTCCGAGTCTAAAGGTTTCTCTCCAGAAGGACAGTCTTTAGGTCCGCAGGGCAGTTGACGGTGAAGACGGAGTGGGAGGTGTTTCGTCTTTCCACGAGGGTGGCAACAGCTTCGCCCAGGTCCAGGTGGTTCAGGTAACCAGGTGCCATGCGCTCCGGAGTGGCCACACCGGTGTTGATCTTCACCTGCCAGTACCGATCAATACAGGAAGACAGGGATGAAGAGTTCACTGTTTTGACCATCATTTACAATAACACCTAAGTAACTGCTGGAGACTCGGTGACATCAGTGCAATATTTTCTAAGCCAATGAAAACACAATGATTCTTACATAGTTAGGAATATTATACCCCTAAATCCTACACACTGTTCCTTAAAGTGCCAGTTATGTTTCAAATTGCAGTTTAAATGACCAGTGTAAAACGAGGAAATGGTTTGGCACTGAACTGAAGTAGGAGCCTGAGAATAATGCCCCCTTCTCTATATACCGAAAAGTCAGATTTCCATGTATTTTTTGATAATAAAGCAGGTCTAAGTGCTATATAAATACTGTTGAAGCAGGAAAACGCTCATTATATCCACTTTAACACCAATAGTCCACTATAATATTGTTGCGATATCGATAGAGGTATCTGGTTATATATGTTGTGATATTTGATTTTCTCCATATCGCCCAGGCCTATTGTTATGTCATAACTATACAGTCAGCCGTAGAATTGCCGCTAAACGCCATGTAGTTGACCAACACAGCGAGTCAGCAGTAGTTACATGTGAGGACGGCCAGTGCAGATGTGATAGACTGGAAACACTGACCAGTCAGAGCAGCCTGGGCTTTTTTGGGAGGGGGGCTTAAAGAGACAGACGGCGAAACAGAGCGTTTCAGAGGAGGGTGAATACAGGTATATTCAGACAGACAGCATGAGAAAAATAATGTGTTTTCGAACATTAAAGCATGTGAACATGTTCCAGTAGAAACCCAAATAAAATAAAAAGTATGAACCTGAAAATGAGCATGATATGTCCCCTTTAATTTCAGTTGGAGTTGTATTTCAGTTCTCATGAACCGCGTAGCACATCAAGCTGATAACTTACTCGAGCAAATGTCGTGTTTAAAATGGATTACTTTCATGATCTCGTGTGGAGCTGCAGAGACCTAAATGAACAGGACTGAGGTCAGGTAACAATCTTTCACTTGGGTGCTTTGTTTACTGAGCTCTTGCTTTGTAATCCCACTGAAGTCTCACCTGGTTGAGTTTGCAAGGCACCTCGGGATACTCCTCTCGTAGAACCTGGCAGAAGGCCAGGGTGCTGGCAGCTCCTATGGTCAGGAAGCCGGTACCGGGCATCAGCAACTTCTCACCTGCTCCTCCTGTGGCAGAGGGCATACATACAACACAGCTAAGAAGAATGGCTGTGTGCTGGGGTTTAAATGTGACCATAGACCACAACACACTGTTCTAATTTATTTAATACATATACATATACACACATATATATATACACATACACATATATATATACACACATACACACATATATACACACATATATATACATATATACACATACACACACATATATATACACACATACACACATATATATACATATATACACATACACACATATATATACATATATACACACACACACATATACACACATACACACATATATATACACATATACACACATATATATACACACACACACACATATATATACACACATACACATACACACACATATATATACACATATACACATATATATACATATATATATACATACATATACATACATATATATACATATACATACATATACATACATATATATACATATACATACATATATATACATATATATGTATAT
>NW_022280071.1:382679-389437 GCF_004355925.1 Anarrhichthys ocellatus
AAGATGTGATAAACCACAGTTAATTTATGTTTTAACAGGGGGGGGGGGCAATCACTTTTTCACACAGGGCCATGTAGGTTTGGATTTTTTCCCCCCCTTAATAATAAAAACCTTCATTTAAAAACTGCATTTTGCGTTTACTTGTGTTATCTTTGTCTAATATTTAAATTTGTTTGATGATCTGAAACATTTAAGTGTGACAAACATGCAAAAAAATAAGAAATCAGGAAGGGGGCAAACACTTTTTCACACAACTGTATATATATATCATTTTTTGGAGAATTTAAAAAGAATTGTGATATTTATGTTATGAAGACTTTAATATGCTAATCGTATAATTCAAAGATGCACTTATCAGTATATTATAATAAAAATGGATTACCTGATGACACTTTGTGTATAGTGCTCTACTGGGCCGTTCATCATTTTTTCCGCTGATCGATAATCACTTTCGACCCTCAACTTTACTATTTTGATTCACTCTCACTGCTCCATCGAGGTGGTTTCCATGAGCAGCAGGCTCTGATGAAATCACTGGACTATATACTGGCTGTGGATCACTCACTCAAATTGCATGAGCCTTTGTATTTGGCTTCTGTGTGTAGAAAAACTACACAGCAGTTCAGTTCTGCTCAGATGAACACCTCCTACACCACATTACATACATTTGACAGAGGCTTGCTACTGGTAGAAATAAACGGCTAAAGGAGTCACCTGTTATGAAGGAGTAGGTACAGTTGGAGTCGTCCCTCACCAAGGGGAAGAAGGCCTTCCATGACACAAATGTGCTGAAAAGTAATGTCTCAATTACCTGGAGAGTCGATGGGAGATGAAACATGACGGACAAGAATCAGAATTTCATTTTAGTAACAGAGCAAAAAGCCTCTGCAACAACATTAAGACATGATGTAACAGGAGGATCTGGACATGCTTACCACAACTACTAAGACTCTCACAACTACCATTACTGCCACCAGTGTAATTAGAGAAAGCAATGCAACGTATACTTACATGAATGCAAAGAATATTATATGTTTAATCAAAACCACTGGCATGTATTGGTCTAGCCAATGTCTTGTTTATGTGTGTGTGCTCACCCAGTCTAGGTCCTTGAGGGACTGAGTGTGTGGGGGTCCTCCCTGCCACCAACTGAAGCCCAGAGAGGAGACGATGTCTGTCACCTTCCCCACCACCTTCAGCAGGGCCTGCTTCGCCTGCTCTGCTCCGTCCTCTGACCCTGGAACAGTAAGAGAAGTCTTCAGGAGAGGAAAGGCTTCCAGTACACCAATGGATTACCATACGGAGCCAACCGAGCACAGGCCCAAAATGTCAGGGGCCCCCCTGGTCTTTACCTACAAAATGTCACTCAAAGAGACACGTACAAACCAGGAAGACACACAACATGACCACAAAGAGACACAGAATGACCACAAAGAGACTCGGAACAACTACAAAGAGACCCACTACGACTACAGCTGTACAATTAAGGTAAGGATTCCTGTCCAAAATTGAATCACACCTTCTAATAAGGATGTTTTCAATTTATCCATAGTGAACAATTAAACAGCAACAGCGGATGTTATTAATGGACAAATGGGGCGTTGCTTTAAATGTTGCCATCACAAGAAACTGGCAAGAAACTGTAGGACGCCATAATCCCCCTTTGGTGGTCGGACATGGTAGAAGTTTGCCAGAAATCTCCTTAGGTTTATGCAACAAACATCCTTTGTTCGGTTTAGGAAAATACCATGGTTTGGGTTCAAATGAACTCTTTCTGGGAGAAAGCCCTGAAGGCAATAATTTCCCATCTGCGGATGGTCCAATGTATCTTAAAGGAGATAAGAAAGGAAGCATTGAAGCACCCTTTCCTTATCATTTAGACACATTTGACCAGCTCTCATCAGCTCTATCAGAACAATGTGAACATGTTAGGCTACTTTGTGTGGCTTAAAGATGTACTGTAAATATAAATGTTAAATAAAAGACTACAGAATGAATTCTGCAAATTTATTTGGCGACCCCAATAAGATTTCTTGCGACCCACCAGTGGGTCCCGACCCAGTCTTTGAGAATGACTAGATAAGACAATTTTTAGCTGACACGAAAGGTTCCTGGACTGAGTCCTTCCAATGAATGACTTTGTCTCTAGTCCCCCAGCCTGTTTACACTTCTGGCTCAGATTGAAATATTTGAAATATAGAAAACGCTATTGGCTGGATTGACATGAAATTAGATACAGGCATTCATGTTCCCCCTCGGATAAAAAATGTAATCATCTTGCACCACGATCGGGTCAAAAGTAGTGCTTTGGTTTATACCTGCAAAACTGATAACTTTTCCCATCATCCTCAGCTGCAATTTGTGTTTACCTCCAATTAGCAAATGTTAGCATGCTACCTCGCTCAACCAAAACTGTGAACAGGGCGAACGTCATACTTGCTAAACACAAGGAAAATTGTCATGAGAATGTTAGCATGTTTGAAAAGTTCAGTTTCGTAGAGCCGCTAGCATGACGCAAGTCTCTGAGGCTTGTTATAATACTGGTTAGGTTCTAAATCTAATGTATAATAAAATCATATTTATCTATTTGTACAATTGGCTCCATAAAATTTGAAGTGGTGTAATGAACTTTGCAGCCATGATACAGTACATTGCCACGCTCATTACATTGGCAGTTTGAAATGGTGAAGCCTCTCAGTGACACTGGTACAAAACCCATTGCATATAATTATCAATATGGTGTCTGTCTCTATTAGCAGAGAAGAGAGCTAAAGGATGCGTAACTCAACTTACCCACATTCCCCACTATAGTAGTGAGGTTATCCTTTGTGCTGGGAGAGACGAATGATTGGAGCCTCTCCAGACGGCTGCTGTCCCTGGAGATCACTGCGACTTTGAACCCTTCAGACACGAGACACACATTACACACTAGATTAATCCATTGTGCAGACAGACAAAACCAGCACCTTTAACACATATAGAGTAGGACTAATCCCTCTCACATGAAAATGAAGATTCACTAACAGGCCTGCATTGTCTAAATCTGTTTATCAAAGCCATCAGAGGGATGAACGTGACAGAGCGGCAGATGGTAACTTTCTGCTCAAAGCAAGCAGCAAAGCTATGGGTGTGCAATGTGAATCCAAAATCCAGAGCACTCTCATCACAGCATGCTGCACTGTCTGGGTTCATGCTTAGTGCAGAGGCAGCAGAGCACAGCGAATAAGCCAAATAGATTGAAGCTTTTGGGACTGAAACAGACTCTAAACAGGGATGAAGAGCCGAAATAACACTCTTCATTTTCTTTAAAAATGAATTTAAAGAAAGTTGATGATGATGCAGATAGTCTGAAATCAGAGCTCAGATTAATGTCAGTGTATGGGACTTCGTTGATCAAACCACTGGCAGTAACATCCAACATGTGACGAAAACCAAAAGGCACGAGTCATAAAGTCACAACACACAATTAAAACACATATTTAACGTTATTTAAAGGTTAGTGTTTTGACAATCCAGCCGGCATACTGCGCACGCAAATGTACATCACAGCAAATACCTCATTATTGTATCTGTCAGTGCAGCGCTTGGAGACAAACTCGAAAATGTACAACTTTACGCACGCGGACGCGCCTTCAACATCAGATTAATAGTCAGTCATTTAACAATTCAAAGCCAGGGAATGTTCATGAAGTACCAAAATGCTCAAAGAAACGTCTTTTCTGCACTTTATCATGATGGAATGCCCCCCTGCGTAAAATCCACAAGACAGTCACCCGTGCGTAAACACTATTTGGAAAGACAAATTAATTTGGATGCCAGAGTTAACATAGAAAATGTTATGTCTTCATCTTTCTTCAAAGAGTATATTGAGAACATGTCCGATCTCCGAGTAGTAGAGAAAGCTTAGTGTCTCCAAGTGGAACGCTTACCTTTGTCCAGCAGTGCTTTAACTATCCCAGAGCCCACCGTGCCCGCTCCTCCGAGAACCAACACAACCCTGTCCGAGTTTGACATGTCGGCTGCCGCTGCACAGGCCTGCTGGGGGATAGAAGATAACTCTCTTGTGTGTGCGCTGAAAGTGAAGCTGCTGTCTTGTGCAGAGCACCTTGGCCGACCCGGGATGCTTTAAACTAAACTCAGGGGCCACAGTCCCCGCCCTACTATTAGTGTCACTGAGGCCACGCCTCGATAAAAGTGGCTCATTGCTGTCTTCACCCCGGCACAGTGTGTGTTTACTTTCTTATTAAAACTGACAACAACAACAAGGCAATCGGTTCACGTGAAGGCCAGCAGGGCGCTTAAGAGAGGAAATGCTGCCATCTAGTAGAAGATACGCGGTACGACAATGTAAGAAGATATAAGCTCTACACGGGAAGATTGGTGATTTGTATCCATTAATTTCGCAACGACATTTCTAGTTACCGTCTATTTTACCGTCATCTCGTTTTCAATGTAGTTTTGATCCAGAGTTTTAAGGTGAAAATGTTCTTTTCACCGCTAAACTCCTTGGCCGGCCCGCCCCGATGCTCATACCATGCGCACCCGTCTGAAACTGGGTAAATTCATGCCACGTGACAATGTTTACCTTATAGTCGACAATCAAGCAGCTATCAGCTGCACGGCGGCCCGGAGATGCTTTAGTTACCAGGTTCGCTGATAAACATCTGAATAAGTGCCGTACACAGGTGAGATTGTGTGTATCTAACGGTTATGTTTCAATCTAAATTATACTTGGATCAAACTTTCAGCCGTAGCTGCGAGTTAACGTTAGCTTAGCCACAACACGAGAAATTGAGATCTCGTCCGTAATTCTAGTAACTCAATGTTGCCTTGCGAATCGACTAAAGATCATACCGTCTAACACCCAAGCCACAACGACACCTTCATCATCGAGAGTCGCTTTTTTAATTCGGTATACGTCTAAAACAACACGAAACTCTTCTTATGAAATTTGGACTTTTCTGAGGAAATTTGATGCTGCTTCCTGGGTCTTTCCCCACAAATGAAACACGTCTGTTTGCGGTAGAAAGCTGTCTGTCCCAATTCTAAAAGTCAACTTTTCGTTGGTTGGTGGTTTGAATGTGAATGTAGAGTTTTTAATAGGCTCAGACGGAATTTGCTGTACATTTCTCGCCACTTAAAAAAAAAAAAAACGCAACAGAAAGGTAACCGAACGTAGCAAAACTAGCTAGTCGGTCAGTAATGCTAACGTCAAACTGATGTACTGACTATTGTTTGTGTCTGACGGGTGGTGTCACACATGAACGGCCGGTTTTGGACTGATGGCTAACTTAAAACAGCGTCGATAAACACCTTAGTTGGCTCATTACGAAAGTAGCTTTACCAGTAAATATTTTCTTTCCCTGAAACCAAGTTTCACTTTCAGTTGATGAACTTTCCTGAACTCCTTTTAGAACAACCTGATTCTTCCAAGGCGGAGGGCCCCTGACGAGTCATTTACCAGTGCTGTCTAAATATAAATTATGTAGAAACTGTTGCCATAGTTTTCGTTATTCATTTCAGTGTCCCATGTGAATGGAAGAGATGAGCGTCTCAAAGCAGAGAGCCAGAGATCTCGTGCCGGCCTACGGTCACAGTTTGGAGCAGCAAATTGTGGGACGAGGCTCCAACCTGGTGTGTAGAGACGAGGAGCTGTGGACGCGGGTGGAGGGCCTGCTGAAGGACGGGGATGCTCAGGAGACACACTGCCTGGGTCTGGATCCACTGAGGGTGATGGAGGAGTCCCTCGCGGCGGCGGCAGCATCGACGACAGCAGCCGGCGCTGGGCGAGTCAGAACCAGAGGAGGGCTGCAAGGCCTGGCTAAAGCTTTTGAGGTCCTGGAGCAAGCGGCCCTGAACCTGTACCTCGGCCCCTGGAGGGATGAGTACAAAGTAGTCAAGGTTGGCTGAAAAAAAGGAGGCGAAACAATGGAGTCGTGTCGAATTTCTGATTTTAATTCTAGTTAATAGTTTGACTTTTTTCTCAAAGTATCGCACACAATGTCTCATCAACTCCACAAATATCACATATTATTTAAAAGTGCAATATTTTTCAACCGTGACGAGAATAACATCCTGTATTATTTTTTTAATGGCAGGACAAAATACCCCTTTTTTTCTTGTCTTTCGTGTCCCAGATGTACTCCGGTATGTTCACCCACTTCATCAAACCGGTGATGTCGATGCCACAGATTGAGAAACTGTTTGGCCTGCTGGGATACCGGCCCAGCTCGTCTCGGCACGAGCAGCTCCGTCTCCAGTCGCCCCGCGTTGGTCCTGCCTCTCTGGATGACCTCCTCTGCTTGTCGTGTGCCTTCTTCCTGGCCCGCTGCGAGTGTTTCCTCCTTCGTACGGCTCTGGGGAAGCACGCTGGCGAGGCCCAGTGGGAGCTGAGTGTGGTGAGGGAGAGGCAGAGAGGAAACTGCTTACAGGTATGTCTGCCCGGTATTTAGCAAATCAATCCATCATTAACGGGGTCACGTGCACGTGAATCACTTGTTTTGTGGCGATGGGATGCCTTCCTCTTTTGCAGCCCCACTATTCAATCCAACTGGTGGGTCAGCCATTACAAACACATGCTGTGCTGCTAAACATTGTTTTCTTTTTCTAATGGAGATCCCAACGTTTCCACAGATGCCAAATAAATTAGGCAGATTTTCGAGAAATGTGCGTAAAATAAAGCTCTAGACATGCCAAATATTTTGAATTGAGGATTGTGTGTGTGTGTGTGTGTGTGTGTGTGTGTGTGTGTGTGTGTG
>NW_022280071.1:389447-425498 GCF_004355925.1 Anarrhichthys ocellatus
TGTGTGTGTGTGTGTGTGTGTGTGTGTGTGTGTGTGTGTGTGTGTGTATATTTATTTAATTTCAATACATTGTCCGTTCATCCCAACAGGTTGCCCTGGACAACACCAAGAAGACTCTGGGTGCAAACCCGCCACAGATGGAGCCGTATGATGGCGACGCTGAGGTGGATCTGTACACTGATGAGCACGTCAATGGGGGGCAGAGGGAGGCGGTTCTCCATGACGACGAGAGTCCCCACTCTTTGACCTGGGTGAATCAAAGCACCGCGTCGCCCCCCGCAGCCAGAGCACACAGCAACCGAGTGATGTCCCTGTCCTCCTCGACCACCAGAGAGCACGCCTGCGTCTCTAAACTTGACTGCCAGCTGACCAAGTCGTCCTCACCGGAGTCGGACCCTACCAGGAGCTTCTCGGCCGGCAGATGCCCCCGTGGAGAGACGTGGTTCGACAAGGCGGACTCTCAGTGGCACAGCCTGCAGGTAGAAGCAACGGGGCTTTGCAAGAGCGACCTGTGCAGCTGTGACCATATGTCTCACGGTTGTCTTGGATGCTGCGTTGAATGCAAAATCACGCACCACATAAGCTGTGCCTCACTTCAGCATTGCTTCACGGAGAACCACCGCATGGTGTTCTCCGACAGTGCGACCGAAGAGGCGAGCGAATTCAGGGCACTGTCGCTGCAGGGCGGAAGCCTCAGGCTGAGCAATACGAGCGTGTCGCCGACGCTCTCCAGCGGCAGCGCAGCGATGTCCTCCTTAGCCCTGTGCGATGACCCTAAATTGATGATGCTGCCCCTTCATCCGATCGCCTACCACGATTGCTGCGACCTCGCCCAGCTGGACCCCCAGGCCCTGTGCATCAGCTGCGGCGTCTTCCACACTCGTTCCTGCCGAGAGAGAGACTTCTGCCAGAGGCACCACGACATCAGGCTGCTGGGAGTGTGCTCCTGCGGGAGGGAGTGCTCCCGAAAGCCCCTGGTCCTGTGCCGATATTGTGGGAACGAGTATTGCCGCGATTGTTGGTACAGAAATCCCGTCGCGTGTTCCTGCGGCCAAACGTTTGACCAGTCGTCTCCTGTGTGATTTTTTTTTTTTTTTTTTTTTTTTTTTTTTTTTTTTTTTTTTTTTTTAAATTTGGAAAAAAGCATCGTGCTAAATGAGGCACAACTAGCAAAAATCACAGTGCCTTTAATATCTGCGTACTGGAAACAGAATTCTGTTCTTTTTTAAAATAGAGTACAATGAATCGGAAATTCTAATGTTGCCTTGACACGATGCTGAAATGCAGTATTGAGTGTGCTTCGATTTTTCTATTTCAGTTTTCTTTCTGAGACTCGCCATTCAGTTCTTCTACAAGTGGCCATATTTACCATTATCAGCATTTTGAAAATGTCGTGTGTTGTTGAGACTAAGTCGTGGTTAGAGTTTGTGCTTCTGGGTCTCTTTAAATGTAATTTAGTGTGACGCACAGGAATGTCTGTCTTCACCTGTATGTGTTGCCTGCACACACACTGGAGTAAAGAGTGGTCAATAAGCCAGTTGTCTGTTTTTAAATGTTATTTGGTGACAGTGGAGTTGCCATATAAGAATGTACAACTCTGAGAAAAACATTTAATACATCATAACGAATACCAATCAAGCTCTTAACATTAAGGGGAGACAACCCAGTGAATATGGTAAAAATATGTAGATATCACCAGGAAACCTCCACAGTTAATTACTTACATTTAGACAATTGCTTTTTGTATTACAAGTTTTCTGAAATTGTTTGAATATGACAAATGTTGTTAGTAATAAAATGTTCATCAGTCTATGAATGATATGTGAACAAACCCTCTTTAACAACCTTCAGAGTAGAGAGGAATGAGATTTGTGGATCAGAGGGGACATCCCGAGTCTCTTGTGTCATCTCCTCGCTCCTCGCTTGAACCGGACGTTGTTCTGCTCCGCCATATTGACGGCCGTCCCAAAGCTCTTATTTCTGCTCGGAGGGATCCTCTGAGGAGGGATCCTCATTGTTCATCAGTTATGTGATTGGATGCTGCAGCTGATCGGACTGACTGGAGTTTCATACCATCAGATTAAACTCAAGTTTTATATTTGATTAGTTTTCTGATCTGGTTTAAATATGTTCATTGCAGTCTGAACAACAAAAGGACCACAAACAACTTTCTTAATTTCTTAGAAAGATTTGTCTTTTCATGATCTGATATTTCCCTCAATAACTTTCATTATGGAAACAACTTTTTACATCATTTATCATTTCATTCAGTCACGTGAGGCGGATCATTCCTGAGTGTTTGATGAGTTATATAATTAAAATTTAACCTGAAACAATGAGCTAATAAATTAATTCCAGTGTTCAAGAGAAACCATAATCATATTCTGAGTTATTTAATAATGACGTCACAATTTCAATACGTACAGATCCAAATAATTCATCAAGACAAATGCATTCTGCTGGTAGAAATCAGTCGTGCGCTTATAAACGGGACATTTTTTAAAGAGGTAACAGAGGTAACAAATGCAAGGTTGCTGGTTCGATCCTTAGCTGCTACGTGTCCTGTGCCGAAGTGTCCCTGAGCAAGACACAGAACCTCTAACTGCTTCTCAGCAGCCCACTGCTCCCAACATGCTAGGGATGGGATAAATGCCATGTATATGTATTTAATGACAATTATAATAAAGTTTAGTTTTTTAAGTTTGGGGAAATACCTTGCTGACAAAACTGACATAACGTGACATTTTAATAACAACCAAATATTGGACATGTAAAAATGAAAGGAGATTGAAACGTGAAACCATTTCAGAACGGGGTTATCCATTTTATTCACTTGCGTTTGCAATATAATGCAGCTTTTTCACTCAATTTGCAATGACACATACGATTTAATGTCCCATGCATCCAGAGATCTCTGAAAATCAAAGAAAAAGATCCACTTGTGTTTGTCCTGAGTCATGCCCACTCATGTCCCAGACACGTCCCTAGTCCTCTGTCCAAACTTGATCAAGATCGTGTGGATTTTCCCCATTTCCCCCCCATTCTCATGCAAAACCAAGAGAGCGACACGTTTCACAAGTCATTGAGGAAGAAGTGGTAAACGTCCTTTGCCCCTAAGCAGTGTCACAGTCGTATTCACTCATTGGGATGGGGACAGACGTTCAGCATTCACTCTTTATCACGAGCGTATCGGCCTCTTTGTTCATCAGACAGTGATGGAGTTCCAGTTGAACTTGTTCCAACCAGAAACCAAAATGTGTCACTTTCAGCGGGCTGGAAGATCTTTCACATGAAAGATGAAGCGTCGACACAGCGTAGGAGATGGTGTGAACTCGTCAGTTCTTACAGATTCTTATGGAAATGCTTGTGGTCTGACCTGAGGGTCCGCTATTCATTGTGTTCCTGCCAGCTGATGTTAATGAAGGTCTTGCTGTCCATGCGGTCGACGTAGAGGACCCCGTCCAGGTGGTCCATCTCGTGCTGGAGGATCCGAGCTGACCAGCCGCTGGCCCGCCATGTGACGGCTTCCCCCTTCTCGTTCAGACCTGCAGGGTGAACACGCAGAGGGACGAGACCCTGATGCGTTAACAATGATTCCCCATCACAACATGTGGCATAGTATCACTTCTTTTGTACTCTTAAATACAATGTGAAGGCCATTTTTCTAGTTTGGGATCAATCACAAAGACAAATTTGTATTCCATGTGTTTAGTGTTATTATAGCCTGAACAGGATAAATCGGATAAAAACTAATCTTAGATTAAATAAATCCTTGTTGGTGCCACCCGGCCTTATTAGTCTCAGGATTAAGCTATAAACATGCATACCAGACACTTCCACTGACAGGTAGCGTGGAACTGCGGCGGAGAAGCCAGAGATGCTCTCGCAGGCCTCCTGGAAGAGCGCAGTCTGTCCATCGAGGACCGTCAGCAGGGGGTTGACGAAGATCCTCAGCGGCTGGACGGAGAGGCCGAGGATCTCCCTGGACGCGGGCAAACTCTCCTTCAACATCTTCTCGGGATATTCCAGGGCCACAATGCGGAGCGGCACCCCAATCTGAGGCGCGCTCAGTCCCACGCACTCCAGGTTCCGCATCACTTTCACCATAGTGCCGATGACCCTTTGGATCTCAGGGTCGGTTACAACTGCTGGGTCAACGGCAGCCGCGCGCACACGCAGCACCGGGTCCCCCACCTGGCACACGTGGCTGTGCGGAGGACTGGGAGGGGATATGATCTTGCGTTTTAGGTACTGAAGATAGGGGCGCACCTTAATGCTGCTGGAGTATGAGTGACTGCGGGGGACAGGCGGGACGCGAGGGAGACAAGCGGCTCTGAGCCCCGTCCTGGAGAGCTGGAGCAGAAACACACATGATTTTGTGTTCATGGTGGAGCTACAGCTGGGATGATGTGTCACCTGTAAGGACAGGAGGGGGTTGCACAGTGCTGTAGGAGAAACCAGACAAAAGAAGGACATTTAGTTCTCAACTATGTGTTCCAAGACCCGACACCACCATTTAGAGATTTTTGTTTAGGCATGCTCAAAGTTGCCCCAGCGCTTGACTACACTATATGTCCAAAAGTAAGTGGACAGACAAACAATACACCATTGAGGGCTCTGTGAAGCCCACACCAGTTCTCCCACAACAAACTGGGAAAATCAATTCTTTAAAAGGTCCTGGTTTCGTGCACAGGGGGGCATTGTTCTGTTGAAACAGGAGAGGGCCTTCTCCAAACTGTTAACACATTAACACATCCCTTACCCTGAACAGAAGGGCCTGATTCAAACCATGAAAGACAGGCACAAACCGGAAGTATGTTAACATGGGTATCAACACACTTTTGGCCATGTAGTGTACCTCCATCAAGGTGTAGTACATGACTTATGTGCTGTATATTACTATAATTATCGACGAATTTAAAGCTAAAGTGCGTGCAGATGTTATGTAATTTGGCCTGTAAATGTCCCCACTGCGGGACTAATAAAGGATTATCTTATTTTATAACATATTTGAAATTATTCTGATGAAATAAGCTTTTACTTTTATAAAGAAAAAAAAAAGACAATTCCAGTTCCAGTATGTAGTGCTAACGTTACGACTGGGGGCTATCAATATGAAGACGTCATACGTATATTTTAGTCATTTTTATCATATACTGTATCTTTATCGGTTGACACAAATATTAATATGGTTATTAATATGGTTAGTTTCCTCTATTCAACAGAAAACTACTCGACTAACACCGCCGACGGTGTACGCAGGTGCTACGAAACATGAGCGCCCATTCAATAAGTACCACAAGCCACGAAGCTAAGTTGTTAGCATGTTATTGTAGTTATAGATGGAATCGGCTATGCCTGTAGCTAAGCGTAGTTACATTAAAAACGTTGTATAGTTTCGTTACCTCACACGAACGTGTACCCTTCCACGCTAACTGGAAAAGGACCACATATTCAGGGTTGAAGGTGAAAGCTGGGAAAGAGAAGTTAAGTCTCTGTATAACTAATTCCGGGATATGAGACTTCACAATAAATGTCCACACGTTGCATCCGCATAGTTATTTATAGTACAGTTCCTTTACAAAACTTTATTTTGGCTGCCAGAGAGTCTGACACGGAAGTACTTTGTAACGAAACGCTCTGCAGTGCAGACAGGGATGTTCAACAAATCACATCCGCAACTTGCCGGTACATGTCCAGCTTTGTGGGTGATCGCAGCCTCATAAATGGACATTCAAAAAGGCTCAGCGCGCTGCAGGTGCGTTCCCTTTCACAAACCCCACGGAGCTGAGCGTCGGTGAGCATCTGATGGACGGAATAGAGCTGCGGCCGGCCTATACATGTTTACAGAACTTCCCAAAGTTACCGCTGTGGATCATAGAGTACGTCTGGGCTCACAAGATGATGGAATTACAGGAAGGTTGGTGTTATTACGGTTTGTTTGTTTGTTTGTTACATAGTTAAAACAAGTAGGTTACAGTCATTTTTGCGTCATTTAAATGATTGCAAACTGTCGTCAAATTAGAATACTTAACTTGCACATACATACATATACATACATGTATATGCTCATGTATGTACATGCTATATATATATATATATGGATGTGTGTCTATGTTAAGTTAACTTAAATAAACTTGTAGCATTATGAGCAGCTGTATATTTATATATATACAGTATTCAATTCAATTCAATTCAATTTATTTTTGTATAGCCCAAAATCACAAATTAGCCTCAGAGGGCTTTACAATATGTACACATGTGACATCCTCTTGTCCCGGAACTCTCACATCGGAACAGGAACAACTCCCCCAAAAAACCCCTTTAACGGGGAGAAAAGAGGAAGAAACCTTAGGGAGAGCAACAGAGGAGGGATCCCTCTCCCATGATGGACAGAAGTGCAATAGATGTCATGTGTAGAACAGGATAAGTGAATTACAACACATTCAATGTAATTACAGCAGTATATACACAGCAGGTAAAATAAGTATTGAACATGTCACCATTTTTCTCTGTAAATATATTTCTAAAGATGCTATTGACATGAACTTGTACGAAGTATTAAATACATTTCAGTAAGCTTGTTCAATACTTTTTCCCTGTGTCATTCCATTTTATTACACATAACTTAATTTCTGAACTAATTTGTTTGGTTTTCTTTGTATGTATGGAGTACTTGGGTTATTACCGACATCTGGTGAAAAGTTCATGTCAATAGCACCTTTAGAAATATATTTACTGAGAAAAATGGTGACGTGTTCAATACTTATTTTACCTGCTGTGTATATACTATATATATATATATATATATATATACATACACAGAAGTATATAACTTTGGATGTGACTTCCTGCTGGTTCTTCACAGTTGTGGACCCGTCCAATTGGCCGGAGGTGGACTCTCAGCCCTTGAGCCTTGAGGATTCGTGGAGGCTGCGCGTCGCCTCTGCCCAGATCTATTCCATCATTAAGAACAGGGACATGGAGCATTTTGAGAGAGTGATGGACTTTCTGGAAGCCACTTACAGACTCCTACCCAGACTGGTGGCTCCCATCAAACACATGAAGATCATGTTTGGCCTCAAGACCATGGTACGGAGATGAGTGGCGGTAGCATTCATTTATTCAACAAGCGTGTAAAATCACTGTTACTCGCATGTTTCAGCTGCAGCTGATCCATGGCTCAGTTTCATGCTTTACGTTTATCTCCATCCCTCTCTCTCTCTTTTCTCTCTCAATGTCTCTGCTTCCAGGTCATCATGAGGATGCTCAGGGAGGGCCGAGGAATGGTTGATACAGTGTTAAAAACCAGCCAGTTCTTCCCAACTAAACTTCCTCAATATCAAGGTCAATGTGTAAGTGGTTGCTCTGCATATTTTTGAAACAGTTCTCACTCAGTTGACTTTAGTCGTTCGCAGTGATAATTCAGGGCCAACAATTTCACTTAAAGCTGCGCTAACACTGTTTTATAGTAACAATGCAAAATATGACTACTTTGAATGTGAAAGGGGTCCCTTTTAGTGACAAACCCACAGAGAAGCTTCACCTGACTCTGCAGTCCCCCCTCAACTCTACAGAGCATTTTAGCTCATTGTTTTGCTTTCACTGTCCACCATTGTACCACTGTGGTTCAGCTAAAAGGATATTGCACTTACGTTCATCAGGTGGACTCAGACACGACTCTGCATGAACAATAATGCTGAAAAGTCTGCTGCAGCTCTTAACTGCTAGCTGCTAACGTTAGCCATATCAACTTTATGAGGTGATAATGTTTGAGGTTGTTGTAGTAGTACGTTTCATTCATTTGAATCAAATTACTTTTCATGGGCTGGACGAGCATGTCATCTACTGTGTTGTCCAGTTAAGTATGGCAGCAGCACGCCTAATGTTTGTATGAAAAGCTTTACTGATATGACAAAAGTTTTGCGTTCTTTTTTTCTTGCGCAGAGCCAACATGAAATGTTCCTAATGAGGAAGAACCATCTGGAATTCAAGGCTCTGGCACAAGCACTCGCTATGGACAAGGACAAACTGGAAGATTATATTAAGGTTAGTCAACTTCACCACGCTTATATTATAACAGTCAACGTAGCTGAAAGAGGAAAGGAAGTTTAAAGGCTCTCTACAGGGGATTCCCAGCATATCTGTTGCCTCCACACGGCTCTCAACATTACGACGACTGGGCCAGCGGCTAGCAGCTAACATTGCAATCAACAGCTCTGGCAACAGTGCTGACTGAGCTAACAGTGTTTACCTGGGGGGAGGAAACGGAGGGTGGGCGCTAAGTTACACGAGGAAAATGTTTGTGTCCACGAGAGCTTTCCATGCGTTGTGTCGAGCAATTTCATGGAAAATTCACAACTTTAGATCATATTATGTAAAGTGCAAAAAGAAAGTGCGTCTCGCTGATATTTTGATATTTTTGACTCTGCCAACCTCAATGAAGGAGGAACAGCAGCAGCTCTTGGATGTGCGAATAAAGATCTTTGCCTTCTAGATAAACGTGTGATTCCAGGCCAAACATTTGATTGATTGTGCACCGTGATTATAAGAGGACGACGGGTCGGCGTTGTCTCAAGTCATTGCATGCGTGTAGTCTCTCTGTACATAGCACTGGTTTCTGTCTCAGCCCCTAACTTTTCCATCCAGCAGGGCACACTCAAACACAACCAAATGGGACTTAGAAAGACACACGCAAACAAATATTTCACAAAGGGAATATTTAAAAACATGACAATAATAAAAACCACAGGTTCAATTATATTTGTAAACACTGCATAATATAAAATTTAAACAAATGAGATATATCTCTTATCTCAAAATGAAATGCATGCCAACAGACACCAGATATTCAATTTATAAAAACGTTGAAATAAAATACAGTATTTCTTCCTTCTATGTTATCCTCTGTCTGCTTTCACACACATTTTCTTTGGGGACATTTCACACACTAGGTTGTGATCCTTTATAGGGACCGATACACACTGTTTCCACTCAAACACTGACTTACGGTGTGCTGTGGGGACATCTATATGTCCCAGAGTAGATTGATATTTTAATCAAAAGAAAAATTCCTCTGAAGGTTCAAATCAGTCTTTAATATCTCATTAACAATAACCTTTAAGATGCATTACATAAACAATATTTAGCAATTCTGACTCACAATAGATTCCCAGATCCACATTGAACAATGAATACTTCTGCAAACCATACAATATATAGAGCTGTCAGCGTACTCTGAACAGAAGGAGTAAATGCTTTGCATCAATGTTTCCTCTTGTGGCCACTCAGATCTAATGAACTCTGTAAAGTATAAACTGTAAACTTGTTTTGACAACCCGGTCTCACTTCCAACTCGTCGAATACTGAAAAGTAAACGTTTAGGGACATAAAGCGTCGTTACTCACTCGAGTCGTTAGTCTAGGAGTGTCTTAGAACTTCAACCCTTTCACAGTTTTCAGTTTATTAAAGTTAATTGTCTTATTCAGCGTTTAGTTATACTTAGATCCAACTGCTCGTGTTACTCGTGGTGACATGTTATTAAGTGCTTGCTGTCTTTCAGAATCGGATGGAGGAGCAGTATGGTGAACATTATGCCCAGAAAGTAGAGGACAGACTGCTGCACTATCTACAGGAGTTGGAGACCGTGTTGCCAGGAGATACCTACATTGACAAGGTGTGTGCTCTGCTGTACGGCAGCGTGTTTGGTGCCCTCTTTATGGAAGCATCATTTTGGCAGATGAGATCAGGCGACAACCTCCTGTTCTGCTGAGTGAAGCCGATGCGGAAGTGTCTTAAAACTTGTATTCTTCCTCTGGTTGCAAAAAGAAGTCTGATTGTATTAAAGTCTCTATTCACTTAATTTATTACCTAAGTAAACATTGTAAACATGACTTTATGGTCTCAATCTCTAGTTTCAAGTCTTCTTCAATACAGCATGATGTTCATTTAGTACATTATGGTCCATTTAGAGTCAAACAGACCATAAAGCAGAATATGCTTTAGGGCGGGCTTACTGTGATTGACAGGTCGCTGGTGCTACCAGAGCCGTATCCGGCATCTCTACGTCACTCCTCCGCATTCCAAATATGATCACTTCTGTTCATTGGTTGCGAAAAAAACAACATGGCAAAGGATGTAATTCTTTGCTGCGTTTGTTGTGTTGAGGCTTAGCTGGTATTTCAGAGAAATGCTGCAAGTACTGTAAATTTAAAGTTCCTGTCACACTATAGAGAGGTACCCTGGAGAGTTTTCTTGTAGAGTTATGTTTACATTTAGTGCGCTTCTCATTTCTGGGTTTGCACATCCTCAATTCCTTTCCTCGTCTCCTCTCCTCACAAGAGGAGGCTGCATCATCCGTCCATTGTTTTTGTTATAGCCTCCTGCTGTTTTTTATGATCTCTGTCGGATGAGCATAATAGTGTTTGTGTCAATAAGTATGTTCAATAAGACTGTCTGCAAAAGACACACCTATGCATCCTTGCTCATAGCTCCTTCCAGCAGGCCTCCTCCCCTCCTCGAGATTCATTTTAGGAATTGAGACGCGCTTTAAGATTCCGCGCTCAGTTTGATTTCTGGATCACAAGTGGGAGGACCGAGGAGGGAGGAGACGATGAGGCACAATATGGAGAAACGAGAAGAGCAGGTGTTGTTGTTGAGGCCCGCTCACCAAAACATTGCCCACTGATGGTCACCACCGGGTACCTTAGAACATGGGTAGAACACGCAGGACCGTGAAAATTCCAACTCTTGAAGTGCTTCTAATATCATGATGCAAATGTTTCATTGAATGCATTATGTGTGTACTAGATACTGAAGAAAGAAAGCCCCGTGACTGAGGAGGAAAAGCTGCTGCTGGAAGTAATTACCTCAGACTCCGTCAACATAGCGACCACTCTGAAGAAACTGCTGCACTGTGGTAGGAAACACCAATAGCATACCAATGTCAAGCTCACTTCATGTATGGAGCGCAAGAAGACATCTCTTTGCTGTGACTTAGAATTGCACCTTTGGGCATGTTTACTGTTTCTTTTGTTGTAATTAAGACACTCAACTCACAACTAGACCTTGGAGAGGTGGTTACTAAAATAATTTGACTTTTTGATATTGCTACACTGACGTTTCTTTAGGGTGTATTGTGGCAATTTCAAAATGATTACACCCAGGTGGAGTTAATTAGAGAGTGGCCGCAAGCAGTACAACAAACACATCCCAACAGAGGGGGGAGGAGCAGCCTTTCCAGGCACAGTCTACATTGTAGAGGGCTCAAATATGAGGAAAAAACAACAACAATAATAATGCAGAAACAAGATGCACAAAAAAAAAGAGAACGCAGAATGTATCGAAAAACCTCCTTTTTATCCCATTGGGAATGATGGTATGAAGGAAGTGTGTCCAATACGCCTCCCTTTGCAGAAGATTTAATTTGTGCTTGCGGATATCGACAGGAATTTGCCCTCATACCTGCAATAACTTTAAATTAATTTAGAATATGGATTTTGATTGTAAATAAAATCTTACTCCAATTTTCCCATACATAAATTGGCATTATTCGGAGCCAACAGTGAGCCCAAACTGAGTTGCGATGTTGAAGATTGTATTGTTCTCGAAACAAAAAATAATGCTTTGTCGATACTTCGTTGGTTAAAGATAAGACAAGTTCAGCAGAAGGATGTGATTGATCTGTGTTCTATTCGTAATCATCTTATCTTAAGTCATGGGTGGCTCTTCAATAGTCAGAACCATAGCTTGATATGCTCGTACTGGCTAATTTAGCCTGGAGTCTCTAGCATTTAGCAGTGATGAGCAGCGGCCTCCGAAGGTCTGGTAAGAAGAACATTGTAGTCTTCAGCCCCAATTGATGTTGACTCACTAGACAGACAGCTTTTTCATATATGCAGAGTTCCTCTTCAACATAGTGCACAATGAGATCTAATTGTGCTCATACCATGTGTCTCCTTATGTTACAATCTGTTTATATTTAGCCAATAATGCATTTCTTCCCCTGATTTGTTAATCAAAATGCACTGCCTCTCTTTTAGATGTTGCTTCCTGTCGTCTGGGCAGCATTTCTCAGTCATCAGCACATAGAAAGAATGGATTGGAGAGCTCTCAACTCTCAAAGTCTGTTCTGTGTCGCAGCTCTTCAGAGGCTGTCCTCAAGTCAAAGGAAGCCAAGACTCCCCTACAGTTTCAGCCAGAGGTTTTTCGGGGAGGACAGGAGGCTGACCAATATGTGCCAAAAGACGAACTTCTGTTGTTGGAGAATGTTTCAGATGTTAGCAGACATCTACCGACAGAGGAGGATGGTGAGGTAGTCAGGAGGTCGGAGGAAGACGGCAGTGACGAGGAAAAGGAGGAACTCAGTCCGAGAAGCAGTGAAGATGTTCAGGAGGCCCCTTCTTCCCCTCAGTTCTGCTCCAAACACCAACGATGGGTGACGAGCATCCTGCAGGAGTGTCCCGATGAGTGCTCGGAAGAGCTGCTTCAGGCCAATGTTTCTTCGTCACCCCCGCTGTTCCAGTCGTCCTCATCCGCCACTTCATCGCAGGACCTCACGCCCTCTGACATCGTCCCGTGCCCCCCTGACCAACAACATCCACCTTCGCAGACCTCCACCCATCTTCAGACAGCAGTCCAGGCATCTGACCAAACAAACACCAAAGATGAACAGAGGTCCAGGTCACCTGGATCAGCAAGTGATGCGTCTCAAACAGAACTTCTGCTGTCATCCAGAGACACTCGGCTACCCATCCTGTTGTCCCCGGTGGTCCGACTGATAGACATTGTCTCTGTCGGAAGAATCTACCCTGTCTTTAAACCCTGTCAAGCGCCTCTAAATCGCTTCACCGTGTCTAGTAACAAACAGACAGCATCCGCTCTTAGTCCTCAGGTGCTAACCTCACCACACCGCCATACCCTAGGGAACAACGGCATACCCCTAGGAACAATGATAGACACTACGATCGACCAACCAGATACTGTGGCAACAACTCCCCCGAACACAATGTGCAAAGTGAAAACAGTTCCTTTATCTCAGGATAGCTCTACCAGCTGTCAACCACCAACTCGACAGTCTTTTTTCAAACTTTCAAGAAAGTTCAGACGGGCTTGTACTACCACCAGACATTCTCAGGCACTAGACGGATTCAGTCAAAACCCTTTACCTGAGCAGTTCCTAGAGGCCCCTACTACCTTTTGGACAAGTTGTCCTGCCTTACCCAACTTCAATGTCTCTGGGCCTCCTATAGAGGATACTTCTAACTCTACTCCTCAATTAGAGATTCTGTCCTCAGTCTGTGCTGCTAACCACATGTCTTTATCTACTGAATCCTCTAGACAATTTGTCCCTCAGAGCTCCGTCAAACCTCTTCGTCGTACATACAACATCAGTCTTTTTGAATCAAAGACTAGGGGGCATGGTAGGCGATGCTCCACTGCTGTCTCCCCTGCCTCCAACTCTGATTGCCTGGCTGTCAGTTCTGAGACCTGCAAAATCCGAAGAGCCCAGCTGAAGTTGTCATTGCCTAGTCAGGCTTTGCTTCTGCAGTCCAAGCTGCTACAGCCCTACGTAAGTCTTAACAGACTGAGTGCTCAGGAGTGCTATAGAGTGACAAAGCAGAGATCCTCCATCAGTTGTGTAGAGGCTGTGGCACAAGCCAGCAATGATGAGAAGGATGAGGAGGAAGAAGATCAAGATTCTTCTTTTGATGTGAACACTCTTTACTCCAGTGATTCTTCAAGTAGTGACAGTGAGGACTCGTTTCATTGTGACCCTGAGTACAAACCTCGCTTTAAAAAGAAAAGACTTCTCTCAGAGTAGCATGGGAACCCTGCATAGGGGCTTGTCTGATGGTGTGACAACACTTTGGCTGCCTCGGACACTTGCGGGTAAATCAAGGCTGCACTAATAAATATTTTGATATGAACAATGGGTCAAATAAAGAATGGGAATATATACTTTGTTAATCCCTCATGAGGAAGTTAAAATGGTTATAATAAATACTTGTATGTCATGACTAAATAAAGCTGTTACATGACCATGTGAATTTCAAAGTGTGAATTTCAAGTGTTGCTACTGGAAAGCACACATTTGGAAAGATTTTTGATAGGCATTACCCTTGCATCTGCTCTCAATTAGTATTGTAGAATTTCTAGCATTTCTCTCTTGAAGTTGTGGTTGTGTTGTGCAACCACAGAAAATGGTTTCTCGGTGATTTGTTGACAAATCAATGAAAAATCCAAATGAATAACAGCGGGGTTCCCAACAGAGTCTTGTTATGTTTTTTTGTTGGTCGGTCCAGCAACACTTTGATGCATACTAATAATATCTCTACTGTTAAATGGATTGCCATTAAATGTTAGGAAGGCTTTCATGTAACGTAATGATAATCCTCGCGCCAACAGCAGATGAAAGTTTTCACTTTAACAATTAAGTGAAATATCTCGACATCTACTAGATGGACTGGCACACCATTTCGCATAATTCCAAGACGATATATCCTAATGACTTTGGTTATCCTGTGACTTTTCCTTTAGCACCACAAGGTTGAGGTTTTAAGAACAATGTCTCCAAGTCAGAGGTCTTCAACAGGGGGTCCGCGGCCCCTAGGGGGTCCGTGGAGGTACTGCAGGGGGTCCGCGAAATAAAAAAAAAAAAAAAAATTCTCTAAACATGAATCTGTCCATTATTTTAATAGTTCAGTATTGTATGAAAGATAACAGGTATGTTTATGCATTGCAGTGGCACTAATAGGCCATCACTCATTTTCGTTTCCACATTTATGTTTAAAATGAAAACATCAATTTGAATATCTTGTATGCATGATTATCATGCAATTGACAATGTTGATATTGGCATTGGTATCAGCTGACAAGGTATGTTTCTAAATGGCAGTGGCACGGCCACCCTACTCACTATACCTTGCACATGTTTAAAATAAAAACATGAATATATGAACCTGTGTATTATTTGAATAGCTTAGTATTCAATGCACAATAAAGAGGTATACACGGTACTAGGCCCATTTAATATAAAACACAATTTTATACAATATATATAGTCGGGGGTCCCTGCTCCATCTCTCTATCAGTTTGGGTGTCCTTGGCCTGAAAAGCGTTGAAGACCCCTGTTCTAAGTATCAGATGAACTGCCATGTAATATGATACGGCCATTTATTCGGCTGCATTCAGGCAGACTTGAGTTTGTTTGACCAATACTTTGGTTAATGACGAGCAAAACTACTGAGATGCCCATCAGCCTTGACTGTACGTATTCAATTCTAATCAGCAAGCATGTAAACACGCTAAGCTAACATGGTTAACACTAAATATCTGTGTGTTAGCATTGCCATTAGCAATGGCATTGTCTGCTAGCAGTCAGGGAGGTGACAAGGAGGCACCTTCACACTATCCAAAGTCAATGGAGTGCGATTAATTGTTTTCCCCTGTGGCGTGGACATAAATGGGCCCCATGTCTATAGTGCTGTAGAGATCAATATTCTTTGAAAGGTCTAGTGTGTAGGAATTGGGCGACATCTAGCGGCGAGGTTGAAGATTGCAACCAATTGACTTACGAATGAACTACGATGGCCGACGTGAAAACGTGAATGGCTCTATCTAGAGTCAGTGTTTGGTTTGTCCGCTTCGGGTAAACATTATTATTATGACTCACAGTACTTTATTATTACTCACATTCAGTGGCGGGCCGTGCATTTTATACCTGGGCCTTCACTGCTGTCCTGCAGCTGAAACACAGCTACGGTTATTATTTGTTTTGTGTAAAAATGAAGCCAAAACCTATAGATCCACTAACTGCAGAGAATACGTCGAGAGTGCGTCTCCTCTCTGCTCTGACTGCAGCTGGGACTGCTGCACGAGGCTTCTGTGAGAGTAGCCGCCTGTGAGTGCTTTGGGGCGGCGGAGGGGCTCACGGCAGCACCCGCTGCTCGTTCACGACAGTGCAGAATGTACGTGCTTTCAAGTCAGAGTCAAAACACCAGAAAAGTCTCCAATAACACCAGAACAAGTCGCTAGATTTGTCACTAGTAGCTTTTGACAAAAAAAGTCGCCATGAGAGTTTGGAAAGTCGCCAGATTTAGCGAGAAAGTCGCCAAGTTGGCAACACCAGCTAAATAGGTCCCCAGAGCAACATTGGACGTAGCAATGGTTCCTATCACATATAAAACCAAACAAGAATCCATCTTCATAAAAACAAGTTATACAAATAATAATATGTAAACAAGCATATTAAAGCTACTGCAGATGTAAAAACAAACGCATTTAACTTACCAGAGCTGCTGTTCACTATTTAAAGACAAAGTGCATCCTCCTTTCTTTGTTAACAAAGAGTTTAATCTCACGGTTGTTCAGTACATCCGTGCGTTTTAGTTCCAGTAAGAAGTCCTTCTCGATTCATGGACGCCAGTGAAGACAGTCGAGCCTCCTCAGTTGTATTTCTTGAATACGTTTTAATGCGTTTGAGGGCTGAAAATGTCTGCTCAACAGAGGCAGCAGATATTGGTATTGTCACCGCCCAACATGTCACACTAGCCCACTGACCAATCACATATGGCTAGGCCAGCTAGAAGGCTCTGGCACGTCAAAGAATACGCCCAACATGTCAAACTAAAGATCTGATTGGTTGAACACTATGACAATCAACAATATCGTCCCCATTCACTTAAACTGCACAGACATCATGCATGCACATGTACTCCATCAAACCACCGATCCACAAAATTATGCTACGTAGTTAATCTCCATTAATCTAGCACGTGCAAGGGGTTGGCAGAGCAATACCGTGCTAGTTAAAGGGCAAGGTGCAAAGTACTAAGGGGTATACTGTGTGGGTATTGATTTATTATATAACTCCCTATTAAAAGGAAAATCCACTCAAAAAGCAGAATGTATCTGTTGACATTCACAGTATTTTAGTCAATAAAACAAATATGTCAACATGCTCAACAAGATGGAAATCACTGCATCGTGCTTGGATTGATGATGTCATCATATTATTAGTGATTGACTCCAACAGTCAGAATTCATCAGGAAATGCCTCTGATTAACAAATTAAATCTGTGCTGTGTCAGAAAACATTGAATAATTATATTTTAAGGTGGATTTGTTTGAGTTGAAGGCTTGCATCAGTTTATTTATGTATTTTCAGGTGTGTGTACTAGCTGTGACTGTTTACTGGGTTTCTCCTTGTGTCAGTATTGTGTCATGAGGCTAAAGAGCAACAACCGATGAAGTAACACTGCATCATTTTTTCTTTGTTTTCAAAGCCGTTTTGTATAGCAAATGGTTTTAAAGGACATTTGTGGATGAGACATCACATCACCCCAATCACTGGCTCCCTCTACGTTTTAAAATTGATTTAAAAATGTTACTGATCACTTTTACGTATGGGTCTGGCCCCAACATATATAGAGGAAATGTTGACCCCCTATGAGCCAGCTCGCAACCTAAGATCCTGGGGTTGGGCCCTTCTGGCTGTTCCAAAGTCAAGGCTGAAAACTAAAGGTGACCGTGCCTTTGCCACCAGGGCCCCTCGGCTTTGGAACGAGCTGCCTGAGGAGATAAGGCTCACAGAATCAGTAATCTATTTTAAATCACTTCTTAAAACACATTTTTACAGACTGACTTTTATGTGATGTCGTCGCTTTCCTGTTCTAATTCTGTTTTCTATTTTTATTTTTTATTTTACTAAATTATTTTACTAAATGCACTCGATTGTTCGGCCCCTATTGTGGGTTGGGTTTGTTGGCGAGATTTGCAGGTTTCGGCTGTTTTCGATGAACGGCTCGGACGGGAGCAGGTTGAGTGGCTGGGCACGGTTGGTGTTGCAGGTGGTTTCTGCAGGTTTGCGGTGTTCATTGGTGGTGGCAATCTCACAAGTGTTACATTTATTATAACATCATTATTAAAATAGAACTTGTAGTTGCAGAAATACACTCTTTTTAGTATGGGTATGCAATTTTCGAGCAGAGGCCTAAAAATAGGGCTAGGGTTAAAAAGGCTCCAGAATCACAGTCATCAAAAAGCACCATTAATCGCCTTGTGCTATTCCTTACATTTTTAATCTGTGACACTTTAGCATAACTGCGAGTTGCAAGTAATTCTAGAACGCAATACTTAAGGCAAAGCTGTGACTATTTTTGCTGAGTGCATGTTAAAGGCCCCAACATGCTAATTTATGAAACCCAGTAGTCTCCTCTTGAGTGCTAGACAATGACTTTGCAGTTTTGGAGGGAAGGTGTGGTCAAACTTAAGGGTCAGACAAGCAGCCAAAACATCTTTTTTGTTTGCTCATTTTCTTTTTAGGAAATACCAGTTGGATGTTTGATATGTTTTATATTTATTGCTGAGGTGTAAATGACAATGAAAGGGTCCACAAAAAGGTGAAATCCCTGTTTAAGAATGGATCCATATCAAAGGATGATTCTGGTGGTAATTCATATTTTTATTACTTTTATCAAATCCCATTAAAACCACTGATTATTTTTTTCCTTTTAAAATACATTTTGACAGTAGTGTAGACACAATATAAGGTATGCTCTTGTGCCGTAGAACTGTATTGTGGGATAAATTAATTGTTTATCAATAATGATAAAAAAATTAATGTTTTTTTTGGTCATAATTCATGCAAAAGTAGCCTACAACATTACCTATTATTGCTCTTTTAAAAAAAAATGTACCACTTTTCCATGTTCTTACTCTCAGAGGACCTACCTTCACTAGCACTATTTCACTCAAAGGGACTGTAATATGAACTACTAAAAAACAGCTGGCCAGACTTTATGTAAGGAGTAGTTTTCCACAGATTTTGTTTAAGCTGAAACGCTTTTCTATTCGCCTCCAGAGCCAGCAAGTTAGGCTGCTCATTGTACTCACTGCAAACAGTAGGTCGTTGAACTGAAGGAAACGCAACGAAAGGTGCTCTCAGTGGCATAACAACACATGCTGCAGCAATGTGTTTTGTCGGAAAAAAAAACCTGTCTGTCTGACGTATTGATTACAACGCAACGTGCCCGGTCAGTCTAGGGGCTCACATCCATGTTATTGTTGACTCAGGTATTAGCCTTAGTATGTCATACCCATCATGAATAAGTAATGTTTTGTTTTGGCAGCACCAATAACTTACAGTTACCTTGACATTAGCCTACTTGTGGGGTTGTTTGAGTCTAATTTTATAAAAAATATGTAATTTTCTCATTATAGTTCTGCTGAAAGCAGCAACAATCAGTATTTTATAAGTATGAATAATGGATCATATTGTATGTGAAATAAGTCGGCTGTAGTGAAGAATCCAAAGAGGATTATCACTCTGCATGTTGTCGTTTCCCTTTATAATACATATATTACCAAATATTAACTGTGCATGGACAAAGATACATTCCCTATTTGAATAATTAGGAATGCAGCGATATTGCACTTTGCGCCGTCTCTGTTTTGATGCCAATGCGTATGACGCACTCCAGCGGAGGTGTCTTCTCGCCTGCGTGGAACTCGTCCCCACTGGTCCCCTGCCTCCCCTTCCTCCCTACTGATAATGGGTGGTGGGGATGGTTCTTGTTAGTCATGTAAGAGGGGTGTAACGGCACAGCCCTGGGTCTCCACCAATGGAAATATGGGCTGGGCTCAACACCCATGTTCGGGGATCTTGATATATAACCACCGTAAAACATCCCCAAAGGCTATTGTTTATCATCCCGCACCCGCTGCTGCTTTTTTGGAAAACTTTCTGTTGAATATCTATTCAGGTAAGTACAGATATGATTTTTTAATATATTACCTTTTTAGTGAATGGTCTGATAATAAACAAATGAACTATGAATTGATTTGCTTAATGTTTCGTTAATGTTTTGGGGAAGTACACCGTTGTAAATTGATCTTTCAAAGTTTATTTTTGCAACAGTAATGATTCGTTATTTATGTATTCATCCCGTCTCTGTCGGTTCTATGGAGAGGTATAACAAACAGCTAGAACAGAGTGACTTTTGGATGATTGAAAAGTAACAGAATTAAGAGAGAGATTATAATCTTTGAATATGCAGAATCAGGTGCGATCAACAGTATATCATCTTTTATCACAATTTTGATGTTTTAAAATATACTGGTACAAGAAAAGTTCAACATTCCAAATTGAATAACAGTACATTATTAGGGACAAAATGTACCTAAATTATCAAGTAGTCATCATGCCGAATGACCCCTTTCAAATGATTACATATTGTAATGGCTTGATTAACATGTAAAGAGCATGTTAAAGGTGTAGCAGGCTGAAGGGGAGATCATTTTGAATATTGAATATAGTGTTGGGCAGTTTCATCTATAAAAATATATTTTATAAAATGGTATCATGTAAGTCAAATAATGTACTAGTAACCATATCAATCAGATAATTGTAAAAAAAAAAGTACGATATTCCTCCTCGAACTGTAGTGCAGAAATATATATGGAATACTTGAATTAAGTACATCAAGAGTATTTAATTACAGTTTTGAGTGTTTTGATGCTCTAATTGTTCATCATCTTCATCATTGCAGGATGGATAAAAAGTCTTATTTGGTTCAGATGAATGGGAATGGGGTACACGGCACCATCAACGGCAAAGGCCTGAATGGGGCCGGAGTCAATGGGAAGGGAGTGCACGGGAACGCCGTCCGCCACGTCAGTGTGAATGGCAGCTTGTATCCGACCAAAGCCAAAAGCCGCAGGCAGATATGGGAAGTGAAGCCCTCCAAAATGGCCAACAACACGTTGAATCCCATTAGGGCCATTGTGGATGGGATGGAACTCACTCCGAACCCGGATAAACCCATGATCTCGCTTTCCATAGGTGAGAGGGTTTCTGCATGACTAAATCTGTATTTTAAACACCTCTGGAGATGCAGCTTTGTTGCTTACATGTAATGCAAATATTCTATTTCTAATAATCCAATAATGTGTAACTATAATCAATAAAGAATGACTACCCCGTTAGAGTTCCAATTACTTTCTAATATTTGAAACAAACCAGGCCAATCACCTATATGATATGATACTACCAATAAATACATATGCAATGGCATACTGTCCATTAACTGTCGTCCACAACAGCTCTACTAGCTTTAAAAAAAATCTAGTACAGATACAGTATATGGTTTCTTACACATGTACAGTATGTGTCCCATATTCCTCGACTTGTATTCTTTTCATGTGTAGAGTGACGCAGACCTTTGAGCATCGTTTGTTGCTTGATTTTTCTGTTGACTGATTGCCTCCCATCTGTTCCCCAGGGGATCCCACTGTGTTTGGAAACCTGCCTACCCATAATGCAGTGCTGCAGGCCATGAAAGATGCCATAGACACCCAAAAATACAACGGCTACGCTCCTTCTGTTGGTGAGTTTCACTTACCAGCAAAAAAAAATCCCAAAGCAAGCATCTTTAAATGCACGGAAGTAAAGAAATGTGAATTCACGTTAGCTTCAAAAGCAGTAAAACAGATGCATACGGGTGAGATGTGGTGGTTTTTCAGCTACATTGGGTACATGGATAGATTACTGAATAAGCCCAGGGCCCCAAAGTGTCAGGGGTCCCCCTTCACCTACAAAATGTCACTCAAAGAGACATGACTACAAATAGATACAAGACAAATACAAAGAGACATACAATGACTACAAAGAGATACAAGACAACTACAAAGAGACGCTGAACTACTATAAAGTCTGTGTTCCTAAGTTAGGAGTTGTGGTGAGACCTTTAGCATGTCAGAACCCAGGAAAGCCCCTCATTGCCTCGCCATATGCCCTTTAACTTGTATTGTGAAATTTAGTAACCAGAAATTATCTGATGTCAGTGAATCACATGCGCATGTTTACCAACCCCCAACAGTCAGTGAAGGGAGCACATGTAGTGGCGATTAAACGATTAAGCCTTTGCATTAATGTATCTCTATTTGCATTCGCCGCATGTTTTCTCTGTGTCCACCGGCAGGTTACCTGAAGAGCCGACAGGCAGTGGCCAACTTCTACAGCTGCCCTGAGGCCCCACTGGAGGCAGAGGTGCTTACTCCTCAAACACCTCAAACCTTTGCTAACACATTTATTCTTTCATGCCCTTTCATCCTCATTCACCTGCAGTGCTACCTTTTAAATCTGAATCACAGTATAGGACAACTTAGGTGCATTGTGTGTGAATGAAAAGGAAATTTTAGCAGCACAATGTAATAAACACAGCACTTGCAATATTATGCTCATAATGAATAGAATCAGATTGTAATACGTGACACTGTATGTCTTGGAAGTTAATCTACATGCTACAGTGAATTTATTGGGTGTTGTTGTTTGCATGGATATATGGTTTTGGAGTCTATGCTCTCAAAAAATCAAATGTACCACGTTCTCTTCCAGGATGTGATTTTGACTAGCGGCTGCAGTCAAGCCATTGACCTGGCTATCAGTGTCCTGTGTAACCCAGGGGACAACATCCTGGTCCCATGCCCAGGCTTCTCCTTATATAAGACTTTGGCTGTCTCCATGGGCATCGAGGTCAAACTCTATAACCTGCTGGTAAGTAGGAGTGGGGTCCCATCCCTACCCCCACCCCTAAACATTGTTGTGGAATATTTCTTATGACTAGTCGGGAGAAGAAAGTGAAGGTTTTCTATCAATATAAAGTAAACAGAGTTTTGTTGAACGATCAAGGTTTGTAAAGTCAATTTATTTGCTTGCAAGCAAAGAGAACAGTCTCACAGACACATTGCAGTGATCTGTAAGAGTGGTCTACCTAACAGTCACAATGCATGGACATTTATGCTCAGACAGCTTCCTGTTATCTGCTTAGCTAACAAGAATACACAAAGAACACAATAAAAGGCAGGTCATCCTTCAAGCCTTAGTATACTTCATTTAAGACAGTCAGGAAGATGCTTTATCTCCTATTTGCAAATCCCTTTGTTCACAGTTTGCCTTACAATAAACCGTTTAAAACTCACAGCAGATGCTTCCTTTGAAGCCACTGTGACATTGTTAAAATGACCATTGCAGAGACAGAATAGACATTCTTTACCCTCACACATCATATATGCATGCAAAGGTTTACGCCTTTACAACTTCAGATAATGCGTCACAAAGGAAGTCAAAAGTATTTCAAACAGAGGATCTCTGTTAGTCAAGGCCTCTCTGTGTCTCTGTCTTACGAAGAAGAAAGAAACAGTGCACAATGATAACAGATAACAAGACACCTGGATACTAAACTAATTAAAGTCATCTACTGAAACTACAGTTTGGTGTCTGCTCTTTTAGGACTTACATTCTTTAAACCTTCACATGACACTATGACATATTTTCCCATTACAACATTGACACTTACTCTACCTATACCTTTCAATTTGCAAGGTAACATTTGTTTATTTTAGTTTGTAGTATCACAACTTCAGCTGTTAGGGCCAATGATAATTGAGAAGCCATATCATTGGATTCTTTTCGTGCCATTCATGTGTGTGGGGAATAAGCCAGAAAAGAACAAATGGATTTTTTTCTTATTCAAGAGCTTACAAGACATTACTTACTTTACATACAGAGGTAACAACAAATAAAAGGAAAGCAAGCCAACACACGGTACTGTATCAAACCCATCAGATATAAACTATGAAACATTGAACTCTCTCATATGTTGATGGCATTTGCCGAAATGGACATTATAGCTTTCTCCATTACACTGCATCTTTTTCCTGGAATTTACATTGAGATGCTATCACGCAGATGATAACAATAGCTGTTCTTAGCCCTGGGAAGGTTTTGCTTTAAAATCCATAATAATATAATAATAATACAAAAAAGGTTTTTTTCTTCTACTATAAATGAAGCCCAATTTCTTGATTAGATTAGCGACCAGCTTGCTAACTAGCAAAATGCAATTGTGTAAATAAGAGTTTTGGAGGTGTTTCTGTCTTTAGTCACCACTACATAAGTATATGGAAACCTAAATCAGTGGTGGTCACTTCATTTCAATTTATTTTCCAAATGCAGACACATTAGACTGACCACAAGCCAAAGAAACGACTCAGCAAACCATTCAAAATTAATGTTTTGAGAGGACTTGTGGGATCGAAACATTTTCCACATTGGTGCACATCACACTTTAAAATCATATTGCTGAGAGGCTTACATCTTTAAAAAAAGTTAGTTACAATGAATAAGCGACCAGAGCGTTCAAGGACTTTGGCAGTTGAGATGGATACACCATGTAACTGTTAACAACCTCATCCCGGCTGGCTTTCCCCCTTCCCGTCGCATTCTCCAACACAACCTCAACGTAACCTCGCCATAGCAGGTTGCAGTAACTACCTTTGAATGTTACCAAGACACGGGTGTATCGTCATGCGCAATAAAGTGTCTGGCCCCACCCTGACATCCCTCTTTGATTTCCAGCCAGAGAAGTCATGGGAGGTCGACCTGCAACACATGGAGAGCATGATTGACGAGAGGACGTCCTGTCTGATTGTTACCAATCCGTCCAACCCGTGTGGCTCCGTCTTCAGCAAGGAACACCTGCAGAAAATCCTCAAAGGTTAGTTCTGCCCCGCTCTGCTTTGGTAGGAATAGGCAAGTTCGAAATCTTGAAAAAGTTTGAATTGGCAGCCCAGTCAGGGGACGGAAATTTGGACTAAGACGGCATTTGCCTCATCTTAGTAAAACAATAGAATTTTTCTTTTTTTCTGTTTTCAGTGGCCTCCAGACACTGCGTCCCCATTCTGGCCGATGAAATCTACAGCGATATGGTGAGTGCAACCACACAAACAGGGCTTGGCCCTCTGTTACACCAGCGAGGCACATTTTTCGCCACAGTGACAGTGCAGGTTATGTTTCATTTGGTGGTATTTGCCCTGGCTCTGGGTGGTGGGTGGACAACCCCACATCAGCATAGGGGGGATTAGGGGCCATGTGCTGTGAATGAGGCGTGGAAGCAGCGACCAGCGAGGTGGGTACGCTGGATGAGCAGGGGGCATGGAGGTCAGCAAGGGCAAGCAGTGGGGGTGGGCAAGGGGCATAGCATTTTAGCCTCAGGCTGTGTGTATGAACATGTTCCACATTGCCGTAGCGTTCTAACAGCCCTGTCTCCTAAAAAGTATGTTCTATACAACGAAACTGCAATGTGAATTACGTTTTGAAGGAAATGTATTTTGTCGTGGATTACGTTTTGCTTTGAAGTTTCTTGATTGAAAAGAGTCTGTGGACATCTGGTGTAGTGATGAGGATCGTTGTCCAGGAGACTGCTGTTTGTGTCCCGTGTGATCCGAGAACTTTAGTTGCCTAAACCCATCCAAGTGCCTTCATTGCGTTTTTCTATTGTTTTCTTTCAACTTTGTGGTCATCTTTAGCCGAACCAAGATGTTTTTTACTAAATCAAGTAGTTTTGTATCATTTTTGTTGTTTTCTTTCAATTTGACAATGTTAACCACACGTTTCAATGTGTTAAAAAATGTCAATCGTTAATCCGGAGAGAAATTAATTTTCTCTTGAAACGTAATTGAGAGTGCAAATTGAAAGTAAAAAAAGGACTTTCACCTAGGACACTGCTGTTCATGTCCAGTGAAACCAAAATAATTATTTATGTTTTTGTTTTGTTTCAACTTCATAGTCATTTTAAGCCGAAACATGATTTTTTTACTAAACCTAACCAAGTAGTTTTGTGGCATTTTTGTTTTGTTTCTTTCAATTTACAACTTTTACCACGTGTTTAAACTGTTTAATACCGTGGAGAATACAGTACATGTTTCCTTTTAAACGTAATTGAGAGTGCAGTTTAGTTGTATGGGGACGTAATTTTGTAGGAGACATCAAACCACAGCATATTCCTGAAATGGCATACATTACCTTAAATGGTATCTTACAACTGAGTATTTTATCTTCATAATACCTTAATAAGACTCCTTTTTTGTAAAATTAGAACTTTGTTCTCAAATTAGTACAACGTTATCTTCAAAATATTATGACTTTCTTCCCTCAAAATATTTTGACTATACTGTATTCAAATTTTTTTTCCTTTAAATTAGTTTTCCTTTAGTTTCAGTTTCCGCGTTTAGTGCCACAGCGTGTTCATATCCAGAATAACACACCTCATTTGTCGCTAAAAGTTGCTGGATTGATGGATGGTTGTCATACTATTAGTTGAAATTGGTTGGTACTAGCTTACGTAAGCACACGTCATATTTTCTTCAACAGGAAGAGACGATAATTGAATTTTGATATAATAATCTTAAAATTTTATATTTTTGTTTCAAAAATTAAAAAGAAATTGTGATCATAAACGGTTAAAAAGACATTGACCAAATTTAAATGTTTCCAAGAAAACAACACTGCCAGCACATTCAGTCCAAAGCGTTGGCATCAATGTCGGCCTTGACAAGCCTTTACCGGTCAAACTTTTGTTGGAGGTCATGCAAACATGTACACAGATATCCACATGCACATAGACTCCTGAATACACACACACACACACACACACACACACACACACACACACACACACACACACACACACGCGCACACAGGCTGAATATTGTTGCTCAATACAAAAATGGAGATAAGGTAGTTTAATTGTTTACCAGTAGTTTTCCACCTTGGTAACATTCTGATATGGTGATAAATACAAATCCATGGGGGATGTCTAACAGGAACACACACTTTTTCTTCTTCTATACTTTCTCAATCCACAGCCGGTTCTGGCAACATGTGGCTACCAAAAAATGGCAGCCACATGTTGGCTGTTCAAGAACACATGTGGTGTGAATTAATGCATGGCCATCTTGCCTCAATAAAAATAGCGTACCAGAGATTTGTGTCCATTACCAAGGCAGCTTCTTCTTTTACAAATTGTGCTATAGCTAAATTTTTTTTTTTAATTTTCACTTATTTTTTATTACCAGCATCATTACATTATTAGTGTCAATGTGTGTTGAATTGCTTGCTAGAAGCTAGCTAACTTTGTTAAACTAGCCAGCTAGGTAGCTTTGATATGTTATGTTAATGTAACACTAAGCAATTAGTTAGCTTAGTTTCCCTACCCGTTCCTTAAAGTCACAAATTATGGTAAAATGATTAAAGACTGAGATAGAGTGAGTTAAATCGCAGGTAGAACCGAATGCAAAGCCACGATACATCCATGATAGCCACTGATTTGACTGACACCAACGGGACAATTGCCGGCCTGTTCATACATAAACCAATGAATTACTTCGGCGTTCCTGTAGAGCATGCAGGAACATTTCTAGTAGGTTTCTGATCTAGGAAATCAAATTATATAGAAAATTATGGAGGCGGTGGCGGCAACCGCTGACTATCTGAAAGCACCTTCAGAACCAGCAGTTTATCATAAACTGCATGGTGGCCTTTTGTATTTCACAAAAAGTAAAAAGTCCTGTGAGTTTTTCTTATGCTCAGCCAGGCCATTACATAACGTTTGCTTCTCTGTTGTTTCTTCTGATGGAAAATACTTTCATATTATATCCTGAATTTTGAACCTGTGCTTTTTAAATGTGCCGTCGGGGCTAGTGAGAATGGAAAAGTTTGGAGTCGGGGTTGTTGGGTTCATCCACAAACCCTCCCCGTCCGACCGTTTAACACTGAACCCAAGCAGACCAGAATGACTTTGCAATTTTGTGGCCACATGTGTTTCCAATCAATGCAGTTGACGGGTTTTGCCACAGAAAGAGCTTGCACGGAATGGAAGCCGTGTGGTAGATGGAGAGCTGGATAGGTGGCGGTGGGTGGTTGGAAAGTTTGAATAGGGGGAGTGTTTTGCGGGCCAGGGGTCTGAGAACTGCACCAGCAAAGCAAGACTCAGTCAGTCCCTCTGTTTCTTGAATGAGTAAATTATGTGCTTACAACGTATGTCTGCACAGTCTAGGTACTCTCTGTGCCTGTAAAGTCAGTCAGTATTATCATAATCATTAATTAATTAGTACTTAACCAATGGCCAGTGCTGATATAGTTGTAATCCTACTAGAAGGAGGGGGGGGGGGGGGCACAAACTGCTTTAAATTGGAGAGCTAGGCAGGCACGTGTCTGATGTTGCTGTTATGTCATTCACAGTAGTCTGGCCAATAGGATGCGGGGCAGTTCCCAGCTCAGAGTCAAAGATGTTTGGCTTTAAAGAGAACCAGCTTTCTTTGGTTCCTGTACATTCCCTTTCCCTTAAAGCCTCTCTCTCTCCTACTATGCTTCAAAATTGTTCATGGGTTTAGGAGTAGGGAGTAGGAAGCTTAGCTTCTGAAGAGGTTTAAGACATGATATTTGTGTTATACATAAATAAACGATTGTTCCCGACGCTCAAGTAGGTCATTTGTAGCTTTAAATACTTTTATTAACAATAAATGTGTAATGTGAAAAGGGCCAATATTGTGACAAATCAAAGCCTCGATTTTATGCATTGTTTTGTTTTAGCATCTTTCAGTTCAGTGAAATGGTTTTGGTCTGTAACTTTATTGCTGTGGTTCACTCTCACCACTCCGAACAACCTGATTTCCGGCTGCAGCAGGTGGTAGCAGCAGACAAACACATTTAACCACTAGCTTGTGGGCATAGTGTAGCATTTAGCTGCTAAAGAGCCAGATATTGTTCTCAGGAGATGGTGGAATCCAAAAAAAGAAATAACATGGAGAACACTGGTCTTACGTTCGCTAAGCAGAAAATATTCAAGTGTTTGTTGAAGCCAGGATTGGTAATGTTGAGAAACTAGCAAGAGTACGCTAGATTTTTAAAATAATCTAACCGAAAAACCTCCACCCAGTGTTGCTAACTATTTTCCAATGAAAGTTGCTAGATTTTGACAACACTGACATCCTGTTCCTTCAGGCCTCCCTCAAAAGCCCCCCCAAATAATCATAATGAATGTAAACAAGTCATGGCTATTGTTAGTACTCACAGCTGTTAAGCTAGCAGCTCTGGTTTATTTCAGAACAAATGAAATGACTGGACAGGCTAATTACAGTCCTGTTAATTACAGTCCTTTCTTTTTTGCGTCAGAGCATTTGATTCATTGCTCGTCGTTGGGATGTAATGACAATTTCAACAAATATAACAAAAGTGTTTTCGAAGAAGATTACCTACCATAGCTTCAACACGTTTGCCATATCTGTAGAGCTTGTTCGGCTTTAACCACTTGAATGCCAAGCTTCTAACACCGTACCGTACTTGGCTTTCCATGTCAACAATATGGCCTCCTTTTGAAGGCAGAATGACCCGTGAGCATGGATGATTTTTGCCATCTGCTCTATTCTATCTTGTTCCTGCTCCTGTCCTCAGGTTTTCCCAGGCTGCATTTCTCCCTCCATGGCGTCTCTCAGCAGTGACGTTCCCATCCTTTCCTGCAGCGGCTTGGCTAAGCGCTGGCTGGTCCCCGGTTGGAGGATGGGATGGATCCTCATCCATGACAGGGATAATATATTTGGATCCAAGGTTCGTGTAGCTTTATTTGTGCATTCGTCTTTGAGCAGAGAGACAACAAGAAGCCTCCAATAGATAACAGTTACATTCACCTAATGCAGTATGTCTCCACTGCAGATTCGACAGGGTCTGGTGAAACTGAGCCAACGTATTCTGGGAGCCTGCAGTATCATCCAGGGTGCCCTGGAGAGCATCCTCAACAACACACCTCAAAGCTTCTACAACAACACCATCAGCTTTCTGAAGGTGATGGGGTTGATGAGTAATATCTTTCTATATACAATAAATCATCATCTTATCATCTCTATATGTTACTCCAACAAAAATGCAACCTCAGTGATACTCTGGACGCACGAGTCTGTCGGCAGACCCTTACCTGGATAGTGCTGTATATCCTCTGACAGCCAACGTCATGATTACGTCACCGTGTTTGCTTGAGGTAAACGAATAAAAAACTGGAGTCCAACACAAATAACCTCAGAGCAGTGGGCTAAAGTTACACATTGTAAATGTCATCTTGCTGTGTTATTGGGTGCCAGAATCGATACTGCATCCATTTAAGATGATAAAATGTGATTCTAAGCTCTAGCGAGCTACATTATGGCCAAAGCGTTTCAGACACGGAGAGAAAATGTTACTAAAAGTTTAGCTATATCTGATTTATTGGAGAGATAGAGAGATGGCCCGCTTTTGGTGTTCAGCTGGGTCTACAGTTCCTCTACCTCGCTCCTTGCTGCTAGGAGACCACTTCGCCAAGAGAGGAGCAGGTAAGAGCTCTGGAGACTAGCTAGCCAGCTCTGGCGATAGACAAACAGTAGCTAACTAGCCAGCCGTCCTCTCCGGAGCTTCCGTCAATTCTTCCCCCGATAAAGCAGTCTGCCAATGGACGCGGGTTCAGCTAATATGGTTTCATTGGTTTATGTTATCGTTCTCAAGTAACACTTGTGGTTTATAAAACAACAAGCCAACAAAACTTGCTAGCAACCATTAACAAACGTATTCAGATAATTATTCTGCCTCCACCTACACTCCGCTCTCAACAACACGTCATCACGTCTATTTGTGCAAAGCAGCGATTACTCCATGTTGCCATGCTTAATGTGGTATCTTTAATGACAATTTCTTTTTTTAATATAACATATTTTCACATAATGTGTATATTGTGCAGCATATATATAAGATTAGAATCGCAACTCATACTCATATTCATAATCCCTGTAAATGTGACCAAAATGATTCTTGTCTTCTGTTGTCTTCAAATATGTTGAAACATATTTTAATTGTTCTATTTTTTCCGATTTACAGTAATGTGTTTCACACTAGTCTGATTGGATGGTTTATTTTTTTCTTCCTCAGACCAACTCTGAGATCTGTTTCAGTGAGCTGAGCACCGTCCCTGGGCTGAACCCCATCATGCCTTCAGGAGCCATGTACCTCATGGTAAGTACTAGAAGTGTGTTTGATTTATCTTATTCATGTGTGTTTATTTATATTTTTAACAAAAATAATCTGAAGAAGCGGTAGCCACATCTCAAAATTGAAAGCTATGTTTATAAATAAGTGGAAAAAAATGAATTGAATTGAATCGGTATGCCATTTTGAGGAAGTTGCTGAAAATCATTTTTTACCTTTTTATGTTGCTGATGGAGGTATTGTACAATAATATGATGCTGTAGTTAAGGGGGAAAAAACTATTTAAATACACCAGATGAACCAAACTTAAAGGTCACATATCATGCTCATTTCAAGGTTCTTGTATGTTGGGTTTCTGTTAGAATATGTTTACATGTTTTCATGTTCAAAAAACTCTTTATTTGTCTCTGAAACGCTCCGTTTTTGCGTGTTTCAATGGTATTACATCGCTAGGCAATAGCTTGGGTCTGTGTTTACTTCCTAAAAGCGGAAATAAACTGGGACACATTGAGAATGTTTACACTTAAAAACTGTGAAATGGTTTATATATTGTATAGTTGTGACCTCACCACCGTATGAAAATCCTGATGGCTCATCTAAAGACATATTTTTGAATAAGGTCTATGTTTATTTCTACATGGATTGAGCGTTTTCATACTTTCACACTATTTACATAGCACCTAGACCTGCTTTAATAAAAATTCATAAAATTCATAAAATTCATTTTTACAATATGGGACTTTTAATGGGCAGTGTAACATGTATAATATAAATATTCCACATTCATTCATTTGTCCTACCACATGCATGTGAATCATCATTCTACGGTATTGTATTACATTTAAGGCGGTTTGAATATGAATCAGAGGTTAATGTGTGTTCACATTTGTCCAGGTGGGGATTGACATGAATCACTTTCCAGATTTTAAGGACGATGTGGACTTTACTCAACAGCTGGTGACAGAGCAGTCGGTCTTCTGTCTGCCTGCCTCAGTAAGACACCTTTTTCCGTCATTTATCCATAAAGACGGATAAATGATTTATTCTAAACTCACATTTAGAATAAAGATGTGTGACCCTGTTAATGCCCGAGACTGTCCATTTTCTGCCTTCTCCCAGGCGTTTGAGTACCCTAACTTCTTTCGCATCGTGGTGACGGTGCCGGAGGAGATGATGGTGGAGGCCTGCGGTCGGATCAGGGAGTTTTGCAAGAGCCACCATCGGCCCCACAGCCGCGACAGCAACGATCTGGACCAGTGATAAGTCAGAGCTGGACCAGTCCGACGACATTTCGCCTCGCGGAGACCAAAGCCTAGAGGACAGAAGAATTGTCCACTAGTCACATAAGAGCTGGAATCAGCTTTCAACTTGTCTTCCACTGTTGTTAGGAAGTTAGAGATGTAGAGGTCGGACGTCAAAACTTTGCTAGTATCGTCACCACTATGGCAACTAAAAAGCTTGGGAGAGACACATTTGATTGTCCACCAATGGTGTCATTTTCTATGTAAACCGTATGCAATGAGCAGACCTAATATTTATATTTTATACAGGCAGCGTATATGACTTGTTCTTGTGTATTTATATAATTTGTGTAATGCTTTGTATGTCATTGTGATGTAACCTCTTTGATATAAACTGCAGGATTGTAGACTGTGCGTACCGTTCACGTGGCTTCTTTGCTGTCCCAATTATGGGAAGTGAATATATATTTTAATATCCATTTTTGTAAACGATACGCATGGAAAGAGAAAGCAACTTCCGACTACATTGGCATGCTCTTTATCAGAACAGTCTTTGTATGTTGTTTGTATGTGATATATGTATATATACATATATATATATATGTATATATATCAAAAAATTGTATTTAGTACTTTCTTTATAGCTAATAAAAACATGTTGACATGACTGGTAAGAACAAAGCATTCTGCATATCCATAAAAAGACCGTATGGTGTACAATAGCATAATTAAAATCTTATTTTCATGGAATCACAAATTAGCTTCAGACGGCCTCACAATCTGTGCAACGCAATCCATAGGCTGTTCTATTCTTATGTAACTTCCTGTATGACTGCGACTACAAAGATGTACAGTACACACATAGAGAAATCCATGTGTGTACTGTATTTTACAGACCTGGACATCATCCATAACTTCTCCGGTTGATAAAGCGACTTTTAACTTGGCAGCATTTCTCTATCGTGAGGTTGTGAAATTTCGCTTAAACCATTAAAAGTCTCTATAAAACCTTTTACTGTACAATGTTCAAGCCGGGGGGAAAAAATCTAATACATGTCTGGTGCACGTAAAATAAATGGTATAATAATTTAGCATTAGCAACGTCAATCTGTCCATCACTTTTTGTCTGGACTGAAATGTCTTAACCTTGGGATGTATTGCCATGAAATCTTGACATTCATGGAGGACTTTTGGTGCTCCCTTGACCTTTCCTCTAGCGCCACCATGAGGTCGACATTCGTGGTTTTAAGCGTAAAAAGTCTTGACAAATGTTGGATGCATCCCCCTCACGATCAATTGTAACAACTCTGGTGATCCTCTAACTTTTGATCAAGTGGCATCAGCAGGCAAACATTTTTGGTAATTGACCAAATACACGCAAAACCAATGACATTACCGTCAGTCTCAGCCGTACTTTGTGTTAAGTGGTAATTATAAGACGTTGCCGCACAAACCTGCTTAGTAAACACGGTAAACATTGCAGCTGCTAAACAACAGCATATTAGCTTTGTCTCTGTGAGCTTGTTAATGTTAGCATGTAACTCTATGTACTGTATCCTCAAAGTGGCAGTATGTTTGTCTTGTTCGTTGATAACTGGAACAGGGCCCCTCTGCATGACAGATAATCAGGAGGATGGGTAATAATGTAGGACGCCCTTATCGAACATATTTTCAATAATCACATCACCACAAACCAAATGGCACACTATTTATTGAGGCGTTCAGGGCCCATGGGGCAGTTGTTTTTTTCTTCAAATTAAAAGCATTAAAAGGGAGAAGTTTTGAGATTAAACATTATAATTTATACTTATGCTATAATAATTAACATAAAAGGAATCACAATGCTAGTGAGCAACCTCCCTTTAAATACCTAGAAGTCCTTTAAGGCCACCATAAAATAACAACTGAAAAATGAAATGTTGTTCCAGTATAGACCCACACACCATACAAAACCTGGATAAAGTTCTTTTTTAACATTATTGTGTATCCCTATGTCTAATATGGCTTATTATATTTGAAGATTGGGAGACTTTTATTGTTGAAATTATAAAATCTTTCTCTTACAAATCGACAGCATTTGTAGGTTAGGCGCACGGTGCAGTTCAAGATCGCCATCTAATGTTGAACTGGAAAGATTACAGCAGATTTCTCTATTTACAGTGCGACCTGGCCTTTCTGTGTGTTTATGTGTGTGCGTGTGTGTTTATGTGTGTGTGTGTGTGTGTGTGTGTGCACTGCTACCCCTATTAGAAGAGTGACCTTTGCAACATGCTCCTCCCTCCTCCCTTAAAGACATGGTGGTGAAGTTGTGTGTTGTCCAATAATTAACCACTGGACTGATAAAGCAGCAATAGGAGAGAGAAAGAGAAAGAGAAGGAAAGACACAGGTCAGATAGACAAGTAAAATCAGCAAAGAAAGAGGAAGGACGTTGACTCAGCAGTTGCAGTTTCAGGGGAAAAAGAGGAAGAGGACAGCCCCAACAGTGTACGAGTGCATGTGTGCACCGAGTGTGTGCCGAGTTTCTCGTTTTGTTGCTTTTTGCTGCTGCCTGCTCCATGGAGGACTCACAGGTGGCCAGGTCGATAGAGTTGAACGATGGCACACGGATGCCAGTTTTGGGTCTTGGGACATGGAAGGTACTCTAAACCCTCTTTCCTATATCTTTTATTCTCAATTTTGGGCTTTTTTGCATACTATTTGACTCTTTATTTATGTGTTGCAAATGCATGTATTTTAGGTATAGGAGTATTTACCGAAAGAAGTCTGCCAAGAGAGGCAATTGAAAATACCGGCTTCTGATAGGCAGATTATTTGCCCGCCTCAAGGTCAAATGGCAAGCTCCCTCATTGGCTGCCTACACATCCCAACCATTGATGTATAAAGAGAACTGGACGTTGGGAGGTGGCGCCCCATTCAGAAAGTTGCTCAGTGGCACATGAAGCAAAAAAGTTTGACTTCCACATAAAGAATTTATTCCTTTTTTTAATTGAAAAAAGGGTTACAGACATCTCTGCCCCAATGTAAGTATCTGGGGAAAGTCTTTTGGGCCCAATGGCATCATGTGACGGACTTGGAAATTCACGAGTTAGCACTTTAAACATTTACCACCATCAACATGTCTGGTTGTTGCATGTTCGATTGTCAGTATCGATAACAGCGGAGTCAAGTTCTGCAGAATTCTACATAACGGAACAGGTGTTTCAGGTTAACCAGTGACCGTGTTAACTTTTGACTTTAAGTCGAAAGCCGAAAGTATCCGTGGTTGCTCGTAGTAACTCAGGTAATTGATTAACCGTGTTGACTACCACTGGATTGTTTGTAGCGTCCATTTTAAAAGAGAATAAAGTTAATATTTATGTTCCTACGTAGCTTGACAAAGCTATTGCACTTCACCGTACTTCTGCATGTGCACACTTGCTTACAGCTGTTCACAAACTATAAAAGGGTCTACAGTATGACATTTAGGGAAATTAGCTTATTTTGCTGTCTTGCCAAGAGTAACATAAGATTATTAATACTCTCAAATGTTATATGAGTGGTAGCGATAATCTTATCCCAGCAAGAAAGTGAGTATATAACTGTTTCTAAACTTTAATATGGCAGATAGTGGTGAAGGTGGGCCTATTTTATAATTCTTTTTGCTTCTTGCAGTCCTCTCATCTCCCCCGCACCTCGGTCCAGGGTGCGGTGGAGGCTGCCATTGCGGCTGGCTATCGCCACATAGACACCGCTCACAACTACAAAAATGAGGTTGATATCGGCAAGGCTCTGCGCTCCAAGATACAGCAAGGCGTCATCAGGCGCCAGGACATGTTCATCGTCAGCAAGGTGGGTGGTGCAACAAGTGTTGCAGCAATGCCGGTGAGCAACATGAGGAGGGGGAATTATGCAGTATTTGTTTACACAACTTATGTATATATATATATATATATATATATATATATATATATATATATATATAT
>NW_022280071.1:425508-425853 GCF_004355925.1 Anarrhichthys ocellatus
TATATATATATATATATATATATATATATATATATATATATATATATTTTATGTTGTCTATGGAAGAGGATCAGGGCCACAAAGTCAAAACTCTAACAATAAAGTCAGAATTTATTACAGATTTATTTAGAGTAAAAAGCTGAACAAGCAGAACTCAATCTGCAAAAATGCAGTTTTCTACTGATTGACGAGCAGCCATCCATCCTTGTCCACTGCAGGTAATGTTAAAGATGCCATACAGAGTTTGATAATAAGAATAGTTTAATATATGAAAGATAATCATAATTGTTTAACTGCAAATGTATTTTAAAGATTTTGGAACTTCTTGCATTGCTGCTCAAGAAA
>NW_022280071.1:426253-460693 GCF_004355925.1 Anarrhichthys ocellatus
ATACAAGAATAATAGAGGCAATATTGAATGTCTTCTTAATTAATTGTCTTTTTTTCTTACAATACAATCAAAATGAACTGACAAGAGTATCAATAAGGAACTGAAGCGATAAGCAGTATCAATAACAGTACGGATGGATAAAATCAATACCCATCACTACCGTCCGCTAATATTAACCACTAAAAGGGCCTCCGTGCGTCGATTTGCGATGGTATTTGACAAGTTGAGAGTGAGAACTGATTGGTTATGGAAGATAAGAGGAGTAGGGAACAAAAGGGAGAAGGAGACTCAAGAGACACTGGGAAACATACTGGAGCACGGGCACAGGCTTCATCAAAGTCAAAATTCTAACTTTAATCTCAGAAAAAAAATGAAGTTTAAAATCTTTAGGAAGAACTTTAAAATCAGAATTCTGACTTTACAGGTGTTGAATACGAAATAGCTAACAGTGTTTACCTGAGGACCTGAGGGGAAACCGGTGGGTGGGTGCTACATTTCTGCAACAACGTTATCAGCGGTAACTGCCGTATAGGCTCAGTGCATAGCAGCGGCCGTGAGCTAGCCAGTGGGGCAAGCTCACATGCACTAATAAAGCACATAGCAAATAGTTATTTGCTGCCATGCTCTGATTATGGTATAGAGAACCTTTAGCAGAACTAGCTGACATTATTTTGTATACTTGGATACTTTTATTTTCTGTTAACCCTCCTGTCCTGTACCTTTTTTTGTATGTAGCTGTGGTGTACCCATCATGCCCCAGAGGACATCCCTGAATGCCTGAATAAGTCCCTGAATGATCTCCAGCTGGACTACCTGGATCTTTACCTTGTGCATTTCCCTGTTGCCCTAAAGGTTAAGCATATTATCCAAATTTACAAAAGCAAACTATTTGTTTTTAAACACTTTAGAAAAAGGAGATCTTGAAAATCTACATTTTTTCAGAGAACACTGCTTGTAACTTGCGTGCCATCTGTGGAGGTCTGCGCCATGGTGCCTCGCACGTTTAAAGAGAGCTTAATTGTTTCAGTTTAAAGTCCAAGGGTCAACAAATTTTTTTTTAATATAGATGTAATACTTTACATGTCATTTCATAGAAGCATCTGTTTGACTTTGACCTTTACATTTCTTCCCAGAAAATGGGTGACGACCTTTTCCCAAAGAAGGACGGAAAGATGCTGACCTCTGACACAGACTATGTGGATGTCTGGAGGGTAAGATGCGTTACGAGGGAAGTAATCTGACTGAACCCAAAATGCAAAAAAACAGAACACTGAGATGGAGGGACGATGCAAATGTTGTGTTTGCAGGGGATGGAAGCCCTGCAAGCCTCAGGGAAGGTGAAAAGCATCGGTGTGTCCAACTTCAGCATCCTGCAGCTGGAGAGGCTACTTGCTCTGTGCAGGCTACCCCCTGCTGTCAACCAGGTACTGCAAATTTAACTCCTTTAGTGACGTAAGTGGAGGAAAGTCTGTACATTCATATTCCTTTATCCTTATACCTCCACACTTTATAAGTATGGACCCATGTCCCACATTTTGGTACAAGTACAAAGTGAGTGGTTCAACCTCATTTGGGTTGTCCTTATTAAATTAACTGCATTATTAAAGTTTTGTCTTGCCTTCATTTGCCAATAGAAAGTGGAAAAAGACAACAAGGCACAGAGGAGGCACTCTGGTTGGAAGTTGAATTTAGAATCCGTTCTTATGCAGGCCTGAAATGTAATTCCAGGATCAAGAATAAAAGCAGAATTTTTTTAAATGGCTTTACTTTATATTGCATTTTTGTAGTGGGACGATATGAGCAACATAGTATCAAACAATGATGCCATATAATGACACTGGACGATGGGTCTCACAATGATGTGATACAGTTTCATATGTTGTGATCCTATGGCATTGTAATTCATCATTATGATATCAAGATAAGAGATGAAAAAGTAAACATTTTAACAGCAAAGAATCCAGAATATTCATCTATGACATTATTAAATATCATTCAACTTGATGACTATGGACATTTGATGTCAACATATTGCATTACATGATGAATGATGTCAAGAATAGATATTCATGATGTTAGATGACACCATATACATGAGTTCATGCACAGAATTAATTGGAAATGTGTTAATGAAATGTAATTATGTGAGGATCTGTTCATGCAATGTAGGATGTGTTCATGCAATGTAATCATGTGAGAATGTGGTCGTGCAATGTAATGATGAGATCTGTTCATGCAATGTCATGATGTGAGGATGTGTTGGTGCAATGTAATTATGTGCTGTAATCACTTTACATCACGCAGTGGTGCAACTTCCATATTTCAACATAATGTAATGAATGACAGGTTGTGCACAGTTATTCAGCTTTTGTTTGGTGTTATATCATTCATAGATTGAGCTTCATCCCTACCTGGTGCAGACAGAGATGATAGAGTTCTGTAAATCAAAGAGCATCGCCCTGACTGCCTACAGTCCCTTTGGCTCGCCGCAGAGACCCCCAGAGATGTAAGTATCCCTCATACACTCCACTGACTCAGACTGGTGATTGAAAATGAATCAAGCACCTACATAATTCTGCTGATATCACATCTGACTATGCTCAGAGATCATTCTGTGATCCAAATTCGATTAAATTTGTTAGCTTAGTTTGCCCCAAAGAGGACACATTTATTTAGATCAACTTTGTGTTAGTTCGTATTGCACAGTTACAACCAAAGTAGAGTTTGTAAACAAGTCACATTACTCAGGATTTGTTTATTGTACATAAAGGTATCTGTCATCTTATAACCAACCCTTTGTCATCTTCACTCCATAGATTTCAGATAAATGGAGCTGTTTCCATCTTTTTATTTACAAATAGGATCAATCTTGGACATGAAGTCTAGGTTTAAAAAATAAAAATAAAAACACTGACATTGACATTGTAGAGGTTCCTGCGGCAGAACCCCTCCCTTATAACTGCTGACAGTCAATCAGAAAAGTTTTGCATTTTGTTTCTCAAAAAAGCCTTCTTGCACCTCCTCATGGAAGCTTCTCACAGTGGTTTGTATTTGATGTGTAAGTTACGATTTATCCAGAACCCTCATGTCATCTGATGAATTTCTATCTAATTTTTAACTACTTATTTACTTCCCTTTCTGTTTTTGTTTTCGATGATTTTGAATGCATTCTTAAAGTCTTATGTTAATGTTAAATATATATTTTTTGCCCTTGTAAAGTGCTTTGAATGGCCTTTTGTCTGCATGGTGCAATCCTGTGCTCTGGTCTTTTGTATCTCGCCTATCTCAGGTTCAGAGGAGTCCTTGATCCGCATAAGCTCCTGGAGGATCCAGTCGTAGCAGATATAGCCAAGAAGCACAGACGCAGCCCTGCACAGGTCAGCGTAGTCTACTGTGGTCTAAGTGTGTGTGAGTGTGTGTATTCCTTTGTTAGTAACAGCGGTACTCCCCCAGGTGTTGCTGAGGTACCATGTGCAGCAGGGTATTGCAGTCATCCCTAAGAGTGACAAGCCTCATCGCATCCTTGAGAACACAAAGGTAACACCTCTCCTCCTCTTACTGTTTCTGTCACTTAGGCTCACTCCTAAGAATTGTATTTTTATGACAATGGTGCGATCATTAGACATTGTTCAGTCTTTCGTCTGCAACTTGCTCCTACATCTGTGGTCCAACCATAGACTAGAGATAACAAGTGGACGTAGTCATCGTGACGTAGCCCATTGGTTTGTGGACTGCCGTTTAGAAGCCTCGAGTGCGGCAATTTCGCCGTCGCCATGTTTTTTTGCAACCAATGAACAGAAGTTATTATATTTGGAATGCGAAGGAGTGACGTGGAGACACCGTATACGGCTGACAGCGACCTGTCAATCACAGTAAGCCCGACCTAAAGCATACTCCGCTTTATGGTCTATTTGGCTCTAAATGGACCATCATTTACTAAATGAACATCATGCTGTATTGAAGAAGACTTGTTGACCAGTTTCATAAAGTATGAATACATCTCATCTTGGCTTTTTGTCTTTATGTTTGTATGGTACTTGGATTTACAGACCACACCGCACCGTTTATCAGACCACTAAATGAGACAAGAATTAGCATAGCTAGCTAGCGCACCCAGTCCTTCCGCGATCGTGTAAACCATGCTGCTAGCGTGGCTAAACAAACCCCTACAAAATGTTATAATACTAAAAAGTCCCTCTTCTCAGGATGCATACTGCCATCATCATTCGACACAACATGGTGTATTTCCCCTTAGAACGGCTGGTATATACACTGCACTGCAAAATAAAAAATAAAAATTGTCTAGGACTTAAAACAAAAAAAGATGAGCATCGGTATAGTTGTCTGTAAAAACACATTTGTCCAAATTAGTTTTGATGTTTGTGCAGATCTTTGACTTCAGTCTGACTGAAGAAGACATGAGAGCACTAAGAGGACTGGACCGAGGGTGGAGGGCCTGCATGCTTGAAGGGTAAGTGGACACACAGCAAAAAGGTTCTGCAAAGTGCTACTGTTCTCACAGTGATGACTGTTCTGCTTCTCAGAGTCAAGTCTCATCCGTACTACCCGTTCGTGTGAGGCTGTCAGGAGAGACAAGGCACACTGGATCTACTAATACCATGACAACCAACGAGACTCAAGACCAGCTACATGCAGTCTACCCACAGTATCAGTACTACATGCTGTGATTCATCAGTGCCTTGTTTGCATAATACTCAAGATAGAATGTGAAGACAAATCTTTCAAATCTCAATGAATGCGACTTAACAAATATCAGTTCGTCCATCAGCTCCTTAAGGTGGGGTGCCTAATTTTCTAATGTTTTCGTGTCATGAACGAAAAACTATGTTTGTGTTAACATCTGCATTTTAATTAAAGACAATTCAACAAAAATGCACAGTCCAGCAAATAATTCTGAAAAAAACTTTTTTTGTTACAATATACAATACATTATCTTTTTTTTTACATACACTCTACTATGTGAATTAAGGTAGTTTTGCTGGATGGAACATTTAATTGAATGTATTTGCGCTTTGGTGTCCAACAGAGTACATACACTTTAAATCTCTTCATATACACAGAAACACATGACATGACCCATTAACAGCGCATCACATGGTGGTGGCACACTGTGTCACCACGGAACAATGCCAATGGAAAGTCAATCAGGATCCTTTTTTTGTGGTGGACACGCAAATTAAATCTACGTGACTACGCAACGGTCAGAGGTAGTGATGTAGTATGATCGGTGAGTGGTTGAGGTGGATGGGTCAACAACACAGGTCTTTTAACCCTGAGATGTTGAGTAATGGTGAAGTTACATTTGTGATGTTTTTTGCTGAAATGTAATCTTGCGTTTCGTATTTCTGTGAGATCACGTTTAAATTAGGGATAAATGATAATTCAAATGAATATATTTCTGTACTCCAGAGGAAGTGGTAACAATGTATCTTTGTCAATTCCATCACTGTTAGTCCGGCAAAGCCGATTAGCCTTGGAGCCAGAATGATGATTATGAGGGACTCTTGGGATTTTTATGCCTCCACACCGCTTCAGCCGTGGCCAGAATGTCCGTCCGTCCCATTTTTTCGTGAATGTGATACCTCAGGAACGCCTGGAGGGCATTTCTTCATATTTGACACAAACGTCCACTAGCACAGAAGGTTAAACTAATTAAAATGTGGTGGTCAAAGGTTCCTTTGACCTCAAGCAACACGTTTTTGGCCATAACTCTAGAATTCATATGCTAATTGTGACACTTTCACCTAGCCCATATATCTGTCTATACAGTGTTAATACTCAGGCATGCAGTGTGTAACTCAACATTATGTCTTGCAGGAGATTTATAAATGAAAGCAGAGTGAATTCTTCTTTTCTCTCCCATCCCCCTTACTAATCAGATGTTCTTAACCAAAAGACCCTCTAGTTAATTCAGTGGTGACCGTTATTGCCACCGCTCTGCCTTTGTGATGCTGATACCCATTTAAGGGACATAACAAAATATGTTTCTTCTATTAAAAATATTTATCAGAAATATTTTTGGACAAAGAGAAAGTCCTTCATTACTGCTGCTATGTGGGGTGTAATCTTCCTTTCATCCTTTGTCCTATCTTCTTCATCTCCGAAGAGGGTGATGATGGTGAGGGCTTCACTGTGCAAACGCATGCCGAGGCCCCTGCGATACATTTCGGCAGATCGGGTCCTCTGGACCATGAGCCCTCGTCAGGGTCGTACACCTGAGTGGCCCTGGAGAACACCATGCTCTCCCAGCTGTAGCCGCCGAGCACGTAGATCCTCCCCACCCACACCGCAAGCCCCGCCTCGCTGTTGGGCAGCAGCAGCGGCGCCACTCGCGTCCACTGGCCGCTGCATGGGTCGTAAGACTCCACCTGAAGGATGTCGAAGCGCTCCGTGGTGTCCTCGTGGTCGTCGCTGCCCCCGATGGCGTAGATGAGGTGGTTGGGGGAGGCCATGCAGTGCCAGCCCCTCGCTAGGGACATGGCCCGGCGCTTCACCCACACCTCGCTTTCCTGTGATGGATCGAAGCTCAGCACGTCGCGGCGGTATGGGCCGATCTGGTAGTCGTGACCACCTGAGATGTAGACTACACCGCGGTGGACTGTCCCAGCGTGGCCGTAAGTGGACCTAGGAAAGACAGAATACAAAAAGGATGTAAAAAAAAAAAAAAGTATGTTCTTAATGATACATTCTCAGGGGACCATAAATGCCAAACTTCATGGCAAACCCATCCGTGAGAGAAATGTCCCCATAAAACAGCAAACCCAGTGGCGACACATGTCCTACCTGGGCAGTCCTGCCACGTAGGACCAGCAATCCTCAGCGGGACAGTAAACTTCCACAGAGGACAACGCTCCGGTGTCGTTCCTCCCACCCACGGCGATCAGGCAGTCTCCCACTGCCCCCAGGTGAAAATCCACTCGCCGCTCATTCATCGGGGCGCCCTGGAAAAAAAATAACATCATACCGTCACTGTGCATGGGCGACTTGGCCGATAAAAGACAAGCGCCAACAAACATAAGAGAACCATGGGGACTCCTCCTTTACTCTCTACAGAAATGTACATTTCTCACAGTACCCTGGCCCACTGGTTGTGGCGGGGGTCATATCTGTACAGCAGGTTGCAGGCGGCATCTCCGCCGTTGTCCCTGGACAAGCTTCCCCCGGCGGCGAAGATGAAGCCCCCCAGCACTGCCAGGCAGTGGTGGCTCCGCTTGGCCGGCAGCTCGGTTTCCACCTCCCAGATCCCTGTTTCACCATCCAGCCGGCAAACATTGGCGCTCAGCTCCTCGCCACGTTCTGACACCTTGAGGAGTAAAAAGAGAGGAGGGTTAAGCGATCAGGCATGGTTATTAAAAAGCAAAAAAGTGTGCCAGTCACTGTCTATTTGTTTAATGGTTATGAGACATTACAAGGTCACAATTTGAGACACAATTAGTCAAGTTTTTAGGGAATCAAAGCTGCATTTGCATACTTTGTCTTTTTTACGTTTAGTTCATACTGCAGTTGCCCTAACAAAGTAGGTACTGAGGCATCCGGTATGGGACATACATCCTCATAACATGGCACCTTGACCTTGTTGCTCATACGTCTGCTAGGCAAAGGATTGTGGGTCAGAACAGCCTGAAAAGCGGGCTACCGGACATTGTAGAACATCCTGGTATTTTTTGACATTCTATGTATTGTGACAATCTGTTTCTGGCACACTAAATATTATGGTAGTATGGTAGTATAGTAGTATGGGTATGTGAAAGCACAGCAAGTCTTTATTTCTGCAGCTAAAATCTGACTCGGGTTTCAAGTCAGCACAGAAAGTGACAAATATTCAAGCAAAAACAAATTAACCAAAAATGTCAAGAGGATGATACCTTGTCATATAAGAGTCTACTTTGTGGACTAATAACAGATTAACTGTAAATAGCTACATCGTATCCTAAAAAAATTTAAGTCATCGTTATCACAGGTGAGCCATCACCTGTGATGTCTATATATGTATATATATATAGACTATATACATAGTCTCTATCTAAGATGTGGATGTAGTCACTCATTGGTTTGTGGCCGTTTTGAAGCATCGAGTTTGGCAATTTCGCCTGTCAATCACAGTAAGCCCACCCTAAAGCATACTCCACTTTATGGTCTATTTGACTCTAAATGGACCATCATTTACTAAATGAACATCATGCTGTATTGAAGAAGACTTGAAACTAGAGCTTGAGACCATAAACTCATGTTTACAATGTTTACTGAGGTAATAAATCAATCAGACTTCTTTTGCAACCAGTCCTGCTGGTCAGAGGAGAGAAGTTTTAAGACACTTCCGCATTTGCATCACTCCCAGAGGTTGCTGCTTGGTCTGTACCTCTCCTCCGATCAGCAGCAGCCGCTCTGCTCCCCCCCTCAGCGTGGTGCGTCCTGTTTGCAGGAGCGGCTGGGCGCTGGGCCTGGCGTGGTACCCCAGGGCTTCCTCCACCAGGGCCTTGCAGCCGGCCTCCTTCGTCGGAAGGGCCCGCAGCGCTGGCAGCACCCGGTCCGCCAGCTCCCCCGCCGGCATCAGGGGGAAGCGGATGTTGGAGAGGAGCTGCGTGGCGTGGGCCGTCCGCTCGGGGGCCTCGCCTAGCCACCGCAGGGCGGCCTGGAAAAGCTCCTGCTCACTGTCATACTGGACCTGACGACGAAGAGAGGAGCGGCTTCTTGTAAATCTTTGCCCCCAAAAGTCAAGAATAAACTTACAGTGTCAACATCTGAACAACGCGGTGTTGTTTACCTGGCCACTAGAGAGGTAGGACGCGAGTTTGTGTGGCGGGGTGCTGCGAAGGAAGTCTGGAGTGAGGGAGAGCGTGGCGAAGCGCGCAAGGACAAAGCGGTCGATGAAGGTGTCGAGTCGCTCCAGGCTGTAGAGCTGGGCCAGCTCCTGCAGGTACAGGTAGTTGTCCTCGCTCACCTCCCTCTCCAGGTACTGGCAGCAGAAATCCACCGCTCGCCACACCTGAACAGCAGCAGGATTTTTACATTTCACATGTCCCCTTAAAGAACAACTGGTTTGTTTCCATCAGGAGGAATTATACTGTTGTTGTTTTTTATTTCCAAACAAATGAACACTATTTTTACCTCTTATTAATTATCTATAACCACTATATAAACAATGAATCACTGCTTCATAACATGCTGGTTATTAACAGGACATTCTTTAAATCCTCATACTATAAAGTGTATAAACAGTTAATTAACGCATGATAACATACAGAAGTTATAATCAAATATCATTATATATTCACAGCCGTTTTTAAAGCACCACAAACCCAGTTTTAAACCTCCTGTAAATGTGTAGTTACTTTTTTTCTGGGAACTTTTTCAAAATGACAAATCATTGCGACCCAATTCAAATCAGAGCAATTTTTTGCGTGAATGAAGGTTCCTGACCATCTTTACTGCCATTCCCACGTCACCTTTTATTATCTTGAATTGGTAAACCAGACATTTAGAAGAGATCGTTGGTTTAATACCTGTGTTATAGAAAACATATACACATGTTGAATACTTTATGAATGAGACCAAATAAATACATTCTGGCAGATTTATCTCATTAGGTTCAATGTTATAAGTAGACTGCAATTATGAGAACATTAAGGCTCCTTCATGTGGCTTAAAGGTGTACTGGTTATATAAATGTTAAATAAAGCACTATGGGGGCTAATTTATTTGGCGACCCTAATAAAATCTCCTGCGACCCACTTGTGGGTCCCAACCCAGTGTTTGGAAATGAGTGCTTTATAAAACGCCTTAAAATAAATTTCTTAAAATGTATATTCAATACAAACTATTTTAGACACTGTAGTATGTGCATGAATAAATGCTTGATAATACAACTGAAAGACTATGAAGGAATGACAAACATTTGCCAACATTCTTCACCACAGCCCTTTTTGGCGTATCTATGGCAGCTGGTTCAATTTCAACTTCTATCTTTTACATATGCGTAATAAGATGACGCACCCTAGTTCATCTATATATTTACTATCATGTGCTGAACAGTGTCTCACCTGCAGAAGGTGGGCAGCTTCCAGCACATGGTCAATATTTCCTCCATCCAATGGCAGCTCTCCGCTGTACAGGAAGTCAACAACAGCATTCAGACCGATGTAGGACACCCCGACCAGCTCAACCTGCAGACAGGAAGAGGACAGCGGAGGTTAATCAGGCGTTGGACATTTAAGAACGTCCGTCCGTCCCCCGGTGCATCGTCCTACGGTGCGTTTACCTCCTCCTGGCGTTGCTCCCTCATGCCCAGGGTGAACATGGCGTGGAAGTACGGGCTGGAGACGGCCAACAGGGCTCGGTGAGCGGGAACCCGCTGGTTGTCCGCCACCAGCACCACGTCGCAGAACTGGCCGTGCTGCCGCTGCTCGTCGAGGCCCCGCAACACCTCTACAGCTTGGTCCACCCAGTGGAACATCTGCCAACACAGCGCGGTTTACAGTACACACAAAACATACTGTGTGTAAAAATGTTTAGCTTTTTTTCTGCTCAGTTAAGTTGGTTCATCTTCTGCTTAAATCTGAAAGTTCAGTTCAGTCAATCAGTCTTTCCTCGAGTCCTGACTTAACATGCTGCATAGCCCTGCCTCAACAGTCCTCGCCTCCAACTCCTCTGTTGCGTTTATTAAATAATGCTGGAAGGGAGGGTTTTATTCAGGCGGCAACCTCCGTGTCTAAAACGTGGAGCCAATGCGGAAGTGCCTTAAATCTGCATACCTACTAATGGCCATCAGGGGGCGACTCTTCTGGTTGTATAGAAGTCTATGAGAAAATGACTCTACTTCTCTCTTGATTTATTACCTCAGTAAACATTGTAAACATGAGTTTATGGTCTCAATCTCTAGTTTGAAGTATTCTTCAATACAGCATGATGTTCATTTAGTAAGTTATTCAATTCAATATATTTTTGTATAGCCCTATATCACTAATCACAAATTCTCCTCAGAGCGCTTTACAATCTGTCCACATACGACATCCTCTGTCCCAGGACCCTCACAACAGGAAAAACTCCCCCAAAAAACCCTTTAACGTTGAGAAAAGATGAAGAAACCTTAGGGAGAGCAACAGAGGAGGATCCCCCTATCAGGATGGACAGGAGTGTGATCGATGTCGTGAGTGCAAGTTATGGTCCCGTTTAGAGTAAGAGTAGAACACAAAGCAGGGTATGCTTTGGGGGCGTGGCTACCTTGTGATTGCTACGATGACGTTGTCTGTGTTTTTGAACTTTAACCTTTCCACCGTTTTCTTTTTCTTTGGCCAAAAAAAAGTGTTGTTATTCAGCGTTTCATTGAACCTGACTCCAGCCTCTTGTGTCAATTGTTTTTTCCAAAAAACCAAGATGGTGACGGACAAAATGCCGAACTCGAGGCTTCTAAAAAAGGCCGTACCAATGGGTATTGTCACAGTGACTATGTCCACTTCTTTTATAAAGTTTATGGATTTGACGAGTTGGTGGGTGGTCATTTTTCGGAACGTAAAGTTCTTAAAGAGAGAAGCCATCTTATTTCTTTAAGCTGTATTGTTGATCGTATAATGCAATGCATATAATTATTAGATCTCAAGGACACACACAATGAGTTTTGGTGAGAAACACTGAATGTAAACACAACTGAGTTTGCTTACAAGACAACTCCACGGGGGTACCTTGAAGTATCAGTGCTTCTTGCAACAAATTGCGCAAAAATAAAAGTTAAGTGTTCTCAAATGTTGATGGAACACTCACAAAGACATCCACATTTACACACTATTGACGCCTGACTGCTGAGATTCTGGTGTGTCTTTTAAGTCATTTAATAATGTGGCCAATGGAGGAGATGAGTAAAAGCTTCTTGTTTACATTCATATGTGTGTCAGAGTCTGACTGACACACATCACACACACTGACCTTGGACGATTCACTGATCCGCTGGGGCCGAAACACACGTATCGGTTTGCCATTGTCCATTATGTTCCCTCAAGCAGGCATCATCTAAAGGAGACACACACAAACAGAGACACAAACACGCACCCACACACATTGTAAAAATAGTGTGTAAGATCTTCCCTCACCAATTGTGCCCCATCCCTAGCACTAAATGAATCCTCCACAGACGTGAGAACCAGAAAAGCCATGTATCCTAACTTAGTAACTGGACGAGCCCCTACTGTCCCCACGCTTCTATGTTCCTCATACTGTCATACTGTTAGCTAAAAAACACAACAGTCAAACCGTCAATGACAAGAAACTACATTAAGTTATGTCACTTTCTGATTCAAACCCTAAAAAAGCTCCTATTGTTATGAACTGACAAGTGCTGACATTTAGAATGATCGTGGAGCAGACGACATCCGCGTGCACCGTGATGCTGCCAACAGCATCTCTCGTTCCCTCAGTTGAGCACCAGAAGGAGACGCAGTCGCCTTTTTATTTTGGAGGAAACGATAAACACGCGTTTTTCAACGACGGCACAAACTGGACCGCTTGGTACAAACAGTCTCTTGTAACAAACTCACTTCGCAGAGAGACATATTCCCCAAAACTACCACGGAAAGAGCTGAAGAATGTAGCAGCATTTTCAGCTAGCCTGAATAAACATATAGACTTCCGGCTTAGGTTTTCAAAATAAACTAATTTGTCCTTTATCACTCCTTGAAACATTGTTTTGCTGCAGCCATGGTACGTTAACGTGAATAAATGACACTACTGACAGGAACCAATGGTCTCTCAAAAATGTAAATGTTTATGGAATTTTCACTTGGAAATGTCATCACTTCATTATTTTTGCCCTTTTATTTTGAAGCCAAAACCTTTCAAGCCGATGTTGTGAGTGACACCAGCCAGGTAACGAGATCTGGCTTTAAAATACATACAGGAAACAAGATGCTCCTAATGGACCAATCACAATTAGGTCTGTGCGAGTACGTTCAAGACACCAATGTCCCTGAACATTTTTAAAGGCATTTAACCCATGCTAAATACTGGGAAGTAGGCCATAATAAAGTTGGATGTTGGGGTGCATTTTGTGAATTTTTTGTGAATGTAAATAGAACTAGAGGACCATCTTGCGATGGAGTCGCACCACCCGCGAATTGAGCCAGGAGCACTTGGCCTTCACCTGGATCTCAACTACAGGCCTGTACAGTTTTGTGATGCCAAAATCGGGCCAGGGGCGTAAAGTTGGTGGTCCAATGGCCCCCTCGCTCCCCTTGATATGACTTTGATCTTATAACTCAATGTTCATTTTGATCTCAACTATACAACTGTAAAGTTTCATGACTACATCTCGCATCGCGGTAACAATATCTGTCCACAGACGGATATATAAACACAGACTCACAAGATAGAAAAAATACCACTGTCAGAATACTAATGTCACGATGAAAGAGATGAAGATTTCAACATTTAAGATAAAACAAACCCATGAAAGAATACAACTTACATTTTTTAAAACTATTTTAAAAATGTCAAAGGGGGGCAAAGGGGAAAAAAGTGGCATATTCCCCTTCAACCCAAATTTAAAAAAGAGTGCTTGAATTGTGGCTCTTTCAACATTGTATGTGGAACAAGTGGAACAGCAAACTGAGCTGCAGCAAATCAAAGTCAACTGGCAGAACATGTGAAATAAAATAGAATCTGAACGGGAGCCAAATCAAAATGCAGAGTCATGATGAACTAGAGATCGAGAGAGGGGTCACGATGATGAAAACCAACAGAGGAGCACATCTGTAATCACTTAGACATTGAAATGGAGATACATTTTCTCTCTGCAAATTATAAAACCACTGAAAATGAATATGATGAATGCTTTGAAAAAGGTTTTCCAGGCTTTCAGGCCTGGAAAACGAGGATAATGAAAAGAAACCCTATTGACAGAGAAATAACATATCAACATCTATCTTTAATTAAAGACATAAACATTTATTATGTAGCAGTAGCCTATAAAATATATAATGTAAAGTAACCTTGCCTGCTACATTTTACTTAACAACAATCAAACATGGATTATGATCAAGTGCACTGTTAACAATTCTATACCTATATAACCAGACGGTACCATTAACACCTGAGTCATTGGCACTGCTTTGCTAGGAGCAGGTGGGGTGTGATGGGTTGTTGGTGGACCAGCAGGTGGCGGGGTGATGCAGCAACAGACAACCCAGAGCGTAGAGCTCAGAGCTCAGGTAGGTGGTGGCCGTCCAGGGTCAGTCATCAGAGACCATGTGGAGCTGGTGGAATCAGTGGGCTTCTTCCAGGAGGAGGGAAGACGTGTTTAGCCTCTGTGCTGTCTGCCTGCTGTACTGGCCGATACCATACAGTACTTCATGTAGTACTTCTTATAATCCACATACACATGCAACCCCTGCCCTGCTGACAGATACACTGTATTGTATAGTTGTGTATAGCTTGCATTGTATTTAAGTGTAGAGTTGCCACACTTTGTGGTAGGCCTACACTGTTCAGAATGTTGTAATGAATAGCATATTGCAATATTTGATGTAGTACAGTACTGTACAGTTATGTTCTGCATAACATAGAATATGAGGGTGCTTGTATTTCAAATTAATTGGCCCTCGAGGACAAAACCTTATTCCTGAAATGAAACTATTGAAACACAATTGGTGGATTTCAATACCGCCGCACTAGGCAAGTTAAACCATTTAGCCCAAATGAAACCGGAGGTTTACTGTTTTACCTTCAGAATAAAGCAGAGACGTGTCTCACTAAAAAAGAATAATCAAGTATTATGCATTTTCTTGCGTTTCTTGATTTTTTTTTACCTTTACCTTTCCTCTTGTTTCCTGACAGCACAACTGACATCTCAACCCCTCTGTCTTTCCCCATTTCCCTGCCTTTTCTCTGTTCAAATGGCTAGAAAAAATAATCAATACAATGAAGACCATTCAGTGTAACCAGCCGCAAAGGAAGATCAAATTTCATGCTGTTAATAGTGAGTATGTTTGTTTTTATGTTGTTTGTATTGGCTAATTATACTGGGTGTTTTCTGTCTGAAAACAGATCGCTGTAGATGTAGTACATTCATGAAACAAAACTGGATCACAATATCATGTAAAACAAATCATTTCTCCACTTTCATCTCCCTAACAGATCAAATATATAGCAAATGTAGCAAAATTAGGAATGGTTTATGAGGATAATACACTGTTTAATTCATGAGAAATCCTATTTTTAAAAGGAAATTGAAAGTCACTGCTGGTGAAGAAAATAATGACAGCGAAATGTATCTTTGGATTTATATACATTTTTGTGAATAAATATAATATCACAACAGTGTTTTAGCTGCAGCCGTTCCCTTCAATACTTGTTTCACTTTATTTTGAAAGTCCTTACCGGAAAATGTAGTCGTACGCTGTGTGGGCCTTGACAGAGGCCCTCATACCATTGACCATTCACAGGGAGAAGGTGAATCCAGCGTTTGAGGGACTACTCTGCTGGCAACCTGATCGACTAGCATCACCAACGCCCATAAAGTAGCGATATACAGGAAATAAACCTCGCTGCTAGAAGAAGAGCCGTCTCTCTCCGCTACATCCTACCGGCTCAGTCGTTCCAGTGCGGTGGTCGTGATTTTGGAGTGAAGCCTATCATATACCGTTATCAGTTATAGTACTCTAATGTATAGCATCAACTGTATAAGTTAGCTGCTTTTTAATACTGTGCTAGCTAGCTCTCCCTGGTTTGGACTGATACAACGGCGACCTCGACTGTTTTGACTCCTATCTAACGTTATACGAAAAATGGCAACCCAAATCGATAAAGAGGCTTGCAGAGAGGCTTACAACCAAGTCAGAGACGATAACTCGGACACCATTTGGTGAGTGCGCGGACATGGATACTTCTCCATACTCCGTTAAATAATGGGACTATTCTAAATTTCCTTGCTTGAAAAAAAAAATCATACATGTAACCGTCGACCTCGTATGAATAATGAAAACTCACTAGCTATTAGTTACTTCGGCAGACATTCAATACAATAATTAATCCGTTTAAAAAAAATCTAATCTCCGTTAGAATTTTAATTCCCACAGCCTGTTACCGCCCACTGCGCCTTCTTTTCGGTGGCGAAGGGTGCTGAAATAAGACGCGGATCTTTTTTTAAATATAACTTCACATTCTATGTTGAATAAGCACAGTCTGGCTAACCAAACACGCGCCGAATGGACGATAGATTCATAAAGACATAGAAAATGCAATGCGCTGTTTTTTTTGTCGTGTGAACGTTTGCATTTAACCAAGGTAACTTTAAATTGCTCGATATTTTAAAGCAGTTCCACCCGCTCACTCCGAATACGCGCTAGAACGGCACACCGGAGGGGGTTTGCCCCGCAACTCAATCCTTCGCGAATTGTTTCAAACTGGAATCGACGCCATAATTCAAACGGCTTAGGCTTGTAACAATATTTGGCTCAAACGGCATACAGTCAGCAATTATGGTCCCGTACTATATAGCTGATCCGATCTAGCTGATCTGTATTCAGTACTAGCGGCCACACACTGCACAGTTATCAGGCCCCGGTGGGGCAGAAGTAATTTCCTTTGTCCTGTATTCTGAGAGGATAACGTTATAGTAGTGACACATGCACATGGCTGACACACAGCCCCCCCACCACCACCACTACCCTGCATTGAGTGTATTTGGAGCAATCTGTGTGCATTGCTCCAGTCTGCAAAAAAATGGGCCCCAATGTGCGCAACAATGTTGAGAATGAATAGATCGTGAGACTGGATGGTGATAAATAACGCACGGTGTGTTGTGCATCCTCCAGGGCCGTGTTTAAATACGAGGGCACCAGGATCCTGCCTGCAGGACAAGGGACGGACTATGAGGACTTCAAGAGCATGTGCACAGGTAAGGAGGGTATCCTATTATGAATGTCCCACCCTAGTTGTCAACCAAGCATTGCCGGTGTAATGCGTCCTCCCTGCTGCTGGCTAGTCTACATTTTGTGGTGTGTGTGTGTGTGTGTGTGTGTGTGCGCGCGCGGAGTCGCGCGCGCGGCTTTGTCTCCGGACGGGTTAAACGGCCTGCTGGATGTGCCACACAGCTTGACTTGGCAGGACACTAATCTTTTAAGACTCTCTGTGCTCTGTCACACATTGGCCTTGAGTCCTGTAGCCTAACAACACTGTCAAAGCACTTAGCACTGTATGCGTTGCGTAATCTCTTCCATAATATCCTGCAGGTTTTTTTTTCTTTTTTACAAGGTGAAACACTTAATTAAGGTCAATCTTTTTTATGTTGTTTTCCTGAATTACTACAGAAAGACATAGAAACTTTGAGTTTTCTAACTAGTCAGCGTTCATGTTCAACTGTCGCTTCTTTTGAGTTAAATAATGCTCCAGAATCCTCTACATGCAGCTGAATATAAAACAATGCATGATAAAAAGTAGTTTTGAGTTATTTTCTGATTGTGTGTGTGCTTTGAATGAATGCTCAGTTATTACTAGTACCTCTGTCTGCATGGAGCCCATTTCTGTTCATCACAAAAAAGCCTCTAGAGTAAAGCATCTGCTCTGATGTTGGGTGTGGCTGTTTCTGATGCTTGCTCGGGTTGTCTTTTAAAGATTACTGCTTCGGGGCTGTACTCTTTTTATTTATTTATTTTTTGCTTCCTGACATTTCAGAGCTAACATTCCTATGTTGAAACAACTCATTTATTACCACGCTTTACGACCACTCCGCCGGTGCGTATGCCGTCGGTTCCTGTTCGGAGATGACACACACATATACACACACACACACACACACACACACACACACATTATCAGACATCTTTCTGTCCGTGGGCTTGTTTTCCTTATTTAGCAGTAAATTAACTCTGCAGAAGAAAAAACAAAACAAGGCTCTGAGTGTAGGAGGAGCCGATGCAGACTGCTCGTCTACCGAGGCTTGAAGAGGAGGGCCCCTATTGCATAGTGATCTTCAAGTCATCCAACTGCAGAAGGGAGAGGGAGGTGAATTCTGTTGTGCACAAGTTGAGTCAATGCAAGAAGACGGATATGACTGCATGCAGGGCAGGGAAAGTTCTAAATCCTTACATGTAATTAGAATTGCCACCAGGCAAACACAATTTCTGCTGATAAAATATAGCAACAACCAATAACTTATTTAGTCACTGTCATGAATTATTCATTGTAGGTCACCAAACTATCAGCTTATGGGAAATCCCGTCCTGAATGTCTCCTGACGGGAAGGCACGGCTCTAGGGATGGCAGTGTTCGGTCCTTTGTCCAGGCTGAATTTCCTCGACAAATATTGGATGTGCTGTTACTGCTGAATTAGTTTCATTATCCTCAGAAGATGAATCCTAATGACTTCGATGAGCCCAGCAGGTAGAAGTTTCCACTAATATCCAGTGGATGGATTGGGGCAGAATCTGATTAGTAGATGATGTCTTGTGTACAAATTTGACATTTTGTCCTGAGGTTGGCTAAAAAGAGAAGCTGGTAGAGTGTTCAAAATACAAATTCTCTATTCTCTGGGGAGCATGAATCGCTCTGTAGCTTTAATGGTAATATCTGTTTGTTAGAATTTTAGATTTTTTTGTGTACAAGTGAAAATCTTGGCCCAATGGTGTCACGAGAGGAACGGTCAGAAGGTCACCCAAAACAGTGGAACTCCTCTACTAAGGACCCTAGATATAAAAGATCTGGGTGTCAACAAAGTGATTAGGATTCATCCTTTGGGAACTCTGCACCAAATGATGACTGGCTTCACCGTCCTCGGGCGCTGCTCTTAAGCGAAGATCAAAGGCAAGACCAAATTTGGACTCAGTTGACATGTTGGTAACACCACTCCTCTCCGAACCCACCTGACAGTATCCACAGGAGACAGCTCTAGTTTCCTGGCTGTCTGTCGCAGAGGGACCGAGCGTGGGCTCGGAGAGCGAACACAGGAAGACACGGTGTCACCCGCCCAACCTTCGGTGTGCCAAAATGAGGTCATTTTATGCAGCGCAACGTGTCTGCCGGCAAGTCTTTTTTTGCTGTCTCATTATTTTTGTCGTTTCAGTGCAGTTTTCTCTGCAGCAGGAGGTGGGGTGGGGGTGGGGTGGGTGGGGGGGGGGAGAAGCTGTCTGCAGAGAAAACTGCAGAGTCAGCATGGCTTCGAAGGAAAGACAAACCAGGAAACAAGAGTGAGGAAGTGTATGTTTGCACTAGTTCCTCTGGCATCTCAAACGGTGACAATGACAGTTAAGACAAAGGGTCACGGAATTGACTTAGCTGAATCAGGTGTGTGTGTGTGTGTGTGTGTGTGTGTGTGTGTGTGTGTGTGTGTGTGTGTGTGTGTGTGTGTGTGTGTGTGTGTGTTGCTCTGGGCAAGGTGTGGGAACTAGTGACATCCTTTGTGGCCGCACTGATAAGACTCTTTTATAGTGGCTGCTCCTGTTAATGTGCAGCCGGTCTGATCAGAACAGTGCGACTGAGGCTCTGCCAAGAAAGTCTCAAATCAGCTGCTTCAACAGGTACATAAAGATAGTACAGGTCGCACTGTGTGAACTCTTAGTGGCATCCATGTAAAATCAACTGAGCATTTAAGTGTAACTACATTTCAAATTAGCGTCAAATCAAATCTTGGCCTTTCGTTGCTATCAGTGGCACACTGATAGCAACTGTACTGCTGGTACAGTCGGAACCAGATAACGCTGCACAATGGTGAATTGAGTTGTTTCAATCAATTGAACAATCAATCAAGTTTTATTGATATAGCACCTTTCAAACAATTTAAATGCAATTCAAAGTGCTTTACAAATGATTGACAAGAGGAAAACAAGACTACATAGCACACCAAATTACATTAAGAAAAAATAAATGTTTGACTGTGAAGTGAAAAGTCTAAGCTGTTAACGTCACAAAAGAATGTGCAAATTGGTTCAGCGGACAAAGAACCAGATGAACCGGAAACCAAAAAACTAAAAGGATGATTTGTGAAGTCTTGGGAGTTTTCCCTCCATCTTTGAGAATTATACTACGAAGCGTGTTCAACACCTCGATAAGCCATCCATTGACAGGCCGATGAACGCCGCCATTAGCCAGACTTTCATTATAACAGACGTATAACTGTATAGTGTTTTAATAACTGAAAATAGAAGATGACTGAAAATTGCAACCTTACTTTCAGTTTCAGCAACTAAAAAAGCTAAGGAAAAGTTAAGTTGAGCCCTGCCTCCAGCTAATGTGTCCCAGTCCGGGGGATGGGACGCTGTTCACTGTTGATGCTCCAGGATGATGTTTCATAAAAAATGCTGCCTGGTGGGACCATAGATTATGTAAGAAGTGGACCTAGTCATCGTGACGTCACCCTTTGGTTTGTGGACTGATGTTTTGAAGCTTCGAATTCGGCATTTTTGCCGTCGGAATCTTGGATTACGGCCGGCGCCATGTTGTATTTTTGTAACCAATGAACAGAAGTTACCATATTTAGACTGTGGAGGGGTGACTTGGAGACGCCGTATACGTCTCTGATAGTGACAGCGACCTGTCAATCACAGTAAGCCCGCCCTAAAAGATAAGTGCAGGGAAATCGACGTTTGGTAATTTATTGATAAAGGCACATGCTTTTATCAGTCATTGGCCTTTATAGATCTTCAGTGCGTCATAAATCGATTCACTTCCAGAATTTGTATGTTGTTTATCCAGTAAGGATGTTAATTCCAGATGTAAACTGTCACGGCTGATGCAGGCGGCACGAGCAGGGAGCTTCAGAGCCTGGCAGATTCAATAAAGATACTTTGACTCAAACAGAAGTCTTCCAGGTTTCTAACAGGCAGGTAGATAACGGATGAACAAAACTCCATTAGGCAACCCAGCTGAGCCCCTCTAGTCTGAGTCCTGTTAACTTACTGATGATGAAAACCCAACATTTCTTGATTTTGTTGCTTCAAAGTAATAGCTTTCTAAATAACGACATAACGGGGGGACTTATATTGCGAGGAATTTGTAGGAAAATGCGTTAATCATCAAATCAGCTGAGCTTTGTTAGTGGCTATCTCACCTGGAACGAATTTCTTCAAATTTGGTACACATGTGCACCTGGACTCAAGGAATAAACCATTAGAATTTGATGGTCAAATGTCACTGTGTCCTCACAAAACACCTTTTTGGACAAACATGGATGTAAACTGCAACTTGACTGGTTGACGGAGGCATTTGTACCTCTGGTTTAGACCGTGTCCGACACAGTGGAAGTTTTTCATTTTAACTTAGACTGTCGGGCGTGAAACTTGCTGCCTCAGCAATTGTCTGCCAGCAGGACAGAGAGTAGTGCATTTTCTGCCTTCCAGTGTGCCGGATGTTAGATCATGGGATGTCGAGTGCAGGACCTAAATAGAGGGCTTATTCCATTTATTGTACGTCGTTAGCCATTTGCAGAAAGCAACTGTGCCCTGCTGGTTACTGCTGCGGAATATCTTTTTCCGGAATCATCGGAATGTTGAATTTGTTGGCAATGTTTTGCCAGTAGCATAGATTATTGGCTTCACAAACACGGGAAAAGCCAGCATCACTACTAATAGAACGTAAAGTGCTGTTTGTTAGCATTGAAGATGTTTTTTATAACTTGGTATAAAACACTACTAATGAAGGATGTAAAGAGTCCTAGTGGTAGCTGTAGTCTAATATTATAACAGATATTTAGGCTTTGTCTTTGTTCTGGTGACCATTGCCTTGACATGAAGACCACTTTTTTATTGTATGAACCAATGTTCAATATTTTCAAAAACCTCTTAAAACACAAAAGTTTAATTTGTCTTCAACTACATTATTAATATTTGTTCCTAAAGTGTACTGAAGTAACATATCACATGACATTGTTAGGATAGTTTTGAGACTGAGAACATGACCACTGATATACTAAATATCTTGTAAATCAATTTAATCCTATTTGAAAATATCTTTTACACAACAGGTAGATTTCCTCATGTTTGTGATGCATTTACAAATTAATTTAAAAAAAGAATTGTATTTTAAGTAGTCTCCCCTCACATTTTTACAGCCTATCCTTTTTGTATAATTATTTTGTTTATTTCACTTCCCAATTTAAATGATTTGCTTTTATCAGTGTGCCTTTTTGTGGCATGTCATGTTCTTAGATGTATTATAATAAGCCTTTATAAATATCGTCCAGCCATAAACAGACTGTTCTGATTGTACAAATGACAGAAATCCATGAGTGCAACTCTTGTTAAAAAGATCATTTCTGTGAAGACACCCATCAGAGTTTTGCCGAGAGCTGAAAGGCGGGACAAGGTTTGACCATCTCGCAAATCTCTGTGCAGGAAAAAAATCCAGTCAATGTCATATTTCACATACAGGGAATACAGTCTTTGCAGTTTGAGATGTTCATATACGGCATGATGTTCATTTAGTAAATTATGGTCCATTTAGAGTCAAATAGGCCATAAAGCAGGGTATGCTTTAGGGCGAGCTTACTGTGATTGACAGGCCGCTACCAGAGACGTGTACTGTGTCTCGACGTCGCTCCTCCGCATTCCAAATATGGTCACGTCTGTTCATTGGCTGCAAAAAAACCAACATGGCCGTAATCCAAGATGGCGACGGCAAAATCGCCGAACTCGAGGCTTCATAACATCAGTCCACAAACCAATGAGTGACGTCACGATAACTACGTCCAGTTCTTATATAGAGTTAACTTCAAAATATAGGAAGGAAACACAAGAAGCAAGGAAAAGGGAGACCAAAGCACAAATTTCTCTGAAAAACAGAAAGATGCAACACAGTCCAGTCTCCAGATATAAAGTGTGACAACAGACTGTGACAACAATAGCATCAACAGCCAATTTAAATCAGTGCTGATATAAATCTGGGCCGAATGTGGCTCAGTTGTCCTATAATCTGAGGATCGTTGGTTCGATCCCCGGCTCCGCTAGTCCTTGTTGATGCCTCCTTGGGCAAGACACTTAACACCAAGTTGCTCCTGTAGCTGTGCCTACGTTGTGTAAATGTTGTGTGAATGTTAGTTAGTCCTGATGGGCAGGTGGCACCTTGAATGGTAGCTCCTGTCATCAGTGTATGAATGGGTGTGAATGGGTGAATGATGACATGTAGTGTTAAAACGCTTTGAGTGGTCGGAAGACTAGAAAAGTGCAATACAAGTCCATTTACCATTATTAGGCTATATAAATATATTTAGAATTATATTCTATCTATCAAATAAGATAATTTCAACATAATTATGAACTGTCATTTATTTTTGCTTCAAGGTTCTGAAATATACAATCCATTATTGAAAACTTATTGAAAAGGTTTGGATAACAGCTGGACCAATCGTAAACTGTGTTTGTACCCAAGACAAAATCCCAAATAAAAGGAAATTGGGGAACGTGGCAAGTTTTCCTAAATCACTCGTACAAGCCACTTAAGAACCAATCCGTTCGTAGCAGTGGTTGTTGCATAAGGCCCATTGTTTGGGTTCAATAGGATTTAGAGGCCCGAAGAGGTACAAGTCGGGAAGAGAAAGCAGCACAAATGTGTCAGCGTTTGCTGCACGTTCTTCACAGACAGCCGGCTTCTGCAGTGGACCACCGTGACAGTGACGGGCGTGGTCACTGGGACAAAACTGCAAGGCTCACAAAATATTTTATTCATTTAGTCTGTTGACCTGAATATTTCCTCAGTGCACACACACACACACACACTTCACTCAGTCTGGGGCTGTTGGGACTCTGCCAGTGCAGTGGAATTACAAAAAAGCAGAACCTTTGTATTCATCTGCACTGCAACACTGCAACTCTTTTTACTCACTCTCTTTGTCTGTCCTACACACACACACACACACACACACACGCACACGCACACGCACACACACACAGGATGTACAAACATTGTCCCACTGAGGTGTGATGAAAGTGTGTCACATTTTTTAAATATCAGCTGCAATGTTGAGTCTTAACATGGCCTTGTTCTATCTCCTCCCTCAGATGACGCCCGTCTGTTCGCCTTCGTCCGGATCACGATGGGGGACGCCATGAGCAAACGGGCCAAGTTCACCCTCATCACCTGGATCGGGGAGAACATCGGCGGGCTGCAGCGCGCCAAGATCAGCACCGACAAGGCGCTGGTCAAAGAGATCGTGCAGGTCAGAGACTCCGCGGGTGTCTCATGTGGAGGAAGTGGCTGTTATGACAGTAATGGCTGTTATCATGAGAGTGAAGCTGTAATGGGTCCCTTTTGGTAAACTGGTCGGTTACAGAGGCAAAATGACAACAGAGGGCTGCATAAGGTCTTAAAAGATAATATGAAAAAGTCCAAAATAATGAGAAACATTTAGCAGCTATGTGCGCTTTATATTTACTTGTTAAAGCTACACATTGACATTGGAGGGGGAAAAAAGTGAGAGTCAATGTTGTACTTGCAGTCTGAGGTGGAAACCCGATTCCAAATGAATGCTAATGTTGCTCTGTGTCAGCTGGACGTGTAAACAACATGAAAACATGCAGCACAATGCAGCTTTGAAGGTACCCTGTGGAGGACTGCTGCATAGTGCTACCAGTGCTCAAATGCTCCACGTGGTTCCTTTAATGTGTTAACTTGTGCTCAACTAAGCAGCCATGCTGTTATACCCTGGCCTGGAGGACAAAGAACAGTTTCTTTGTCCTACGGAATTTATTGCCAAAGAATTGTCTCAAGAAGATCAGTATTTATATCACCTGTTGTAAATTATTATGTATCAAACTAAGAGCTGACAGTTGGCAAGCTCACTTGCTTGGAGAGCCCCTTCATCAACTCTTTATTGAATGAAATGTTAAAGACACAATGCAGTGGCTTAATAACCGGCCCTGGACAGACATAATATCCCAGCCTTTCATGTAAAACTCAAATTCACAGCACTCTTCCTTAACCATAAACATAACAATAGTCAACATGCTAGGGCTTTGCTTTAACGATTAGCGCTAGACCAGGGGTCACCAACCTTTTTGAAACCGAGAGCTACTTCAATACTGAGCAGTATGAAGGGCTACTTGTTTGATACAAACTTCCTCAATAACAAAATTGCACAGATCACCTTTTAATAATAATAATAATATATGTGAAGAGACTGTCTGATCACATGTCAATGTTAATTATTCCTCACAATAATTATTAACAATGATTTCCACAACAATGATGGTAGTAAACAGATATATTTAAACATGTAACATGTATTTGTTAATCTGTTTCAACACTTGAAAGTCAGACTGTAACATTTTTGAACAAATCATGAACTCTGTCCCATGTTTATACAAATTATCAGTTATGTAAGATGAAAAAAATCAACTCTTTTACATTTTTAAATGAATCCTATTACATTAGCACTAATCACCAAATCTGTAGCATTTTTAACAAATCAAAATCTTTGAAGACACTTTTTGAACATATTGCTTTTTGAGTGTTGTGTGTTTAATGTTGTCATGGTGTTTTCAATGAAAACATGATTTTATCTCTTTCTTTGTCTGTAAATGTCGGTGGGAAACCTGGCATTGCATACCGTTTACCAATGCACTGTAATCTGGTGTATAATTAGACACTGCAGCTCTGAGTGAGTCTTGTAGATGTGCATCAGTAAGGCGTGTTCTGTGTTTCTTCTTGATGAAGTTCATGTCAGAAAAGGCTGATTCACGGAGATAGGTTGAACCAAAAAGGCAGGCAACTTTCATAGCTGCTGTGCATACACCTTTGTATTTTTCTGTGTCCACAAGGCACCAAAAGTTTGGTGCAGACTGATGGGCTTTGAGGTGGAGGTCATTTTGCAACATTACGATTTCAATCTCCAACTGTCCAGCATCCAAGTTGAAGCACTTAGTTGCTCAGCAATGCATGTCATGTCCACTTGCATGAAAGGATTTGAAACGAATGACACACATGGCTCAAGTTGATCAAAGTCACGAAACCTGTTCTCAAACTCTTGCCCTAGTCTGTTTATGACTTGAGAGGACTGTTCTACAGCTTTGTCAAAAGCCCCAGATGCTGAAGCATTGTCATTCAACACTGACTGTACGGAGGGAAAGTGCAGCACTTTGTTTCTCTGTAAATGCACAGAGAAATGTGCATCTTAGCTTTAAATGCGTTTACAGCACTTATCATGTCAGCAACAGTTTTACCTTTGCCTTGCAGCTCACAGTTCAGATGGTTCAGTTTCCCAGTGATGTCCGTTAAAAATGCAGGGGCAAGGATCCAGTCAGTGTCCTCGAGCAGCGAGGCATCTTCCCCTTTGGATTGCATGAACTCTTTGATTTCACCCCAAAAGTGGCAAAATCAAAAAAAAATTCGTCCCCTGCTGAGCCATCGGATTTCTGTGTGTAGTAACAGGTCACCATATTCAGCTGAAAGCTCCTCCAATAGCACCTTGAATGTCCTGTGTTGTTTGGCTTTGGAGCGGATGCCATTTTTGATCTTCACGACAGGAGTCATAACATGATCAAAGCCGGTCACTTTTGCACATAGCGCCTGCTGGTGAATGATGCAGTGGTAATGGAGACATTTTGGGAAGTCTGGGTCACCTTTACATTGCGCAATGAAGCCTGCATGCCGGCCCGTCATGTCGGGAGCCCCGGCTGTTGTCACAGACACCAGCTTTTCTAACGGTACCTTTTTCTCCACAAAGAAACTCTTCACCGCGTTGTAGATGTCAATTCCCCTCGTTGTTGTCTTCAGGGGCAGAAGTGTCAGAACTTCTTCTTTTGTGGAGAAATCATCAAACACCATTCGGATAAACATCATCAGCTGAGCTGTACTGGTGCTGTCCACGGACTCATCGCACTGGATGCTAAACCACCTGCACTGAACCAGATCCCGGTCCAGTTGCTCCGTTAAGTTTTCGGATATAGCCGACACTCTTCTTACCATCGTACTCGCCCCCAGTTGGACATCAGAGAGAGCGGAGATGGCATCGGGACCATTATTCTCGTCTTTGAACACAGTGTTTGCAACAACTATCATCATTGCTTCTTTCAAGACCTCCCCGTCCGAAAAGGCTTTCTTGTTCCTCATCAAAAAATGTGCAGCTCTAAACTAAGCTTCAGTTGTTTGTTGTGATTTATCACCGGCCTCGTGAAAAAAAGCTGCCTTTAAGTCACGCGCTTTTTCTGTCCGTAGTGTGCTGCCAGGTGAGTAGTTAGCATGGAAGCTATTGTGACACGTACTGAAGTGTCTCTCCACATTGTGCCGCTTTTCCGTCGCAACAGTTGCCCCGCAAATGAGACGCACACATTTGTCTTTCACTGTCGTAAAAAAGAACTCTTCCTCCCAATCATTGTGAAAATAGTATGTTTTCTTTCGCTTTTGTGCCATGTTTTCTTTAGTTTGGGGGGTAAAAACCACATCTAGCTTCCCATCGTAGCTGCGCCAGCTTCCTTGTCTCAGCAGAGAGTGAGATGGCGATTTGACATGCGCACAATATTGAACTAAACATAAAACATTTTAGTTTTTAAAATGTTATATTAAATATTGTCATACATTAATGCAAGCGTTTTTGATTAAAAAAAGAACGGCAACTAAAAAATTTTAGACTGAGCTCCATGGTGACTAGTGCTATTTTTAGAACATGCCTTGCGGACGATTCGCGTGGTCCTTGCGGGCACCGTGTTGGCTACCTCTGCACTAGAGTTTAGTATAAGCCATTTAAAAGAGTAATGGCTATCATGAACAATAATTTAAAAACAATCAAATCTGACTAAATGTTAAAGTAACATAGACCAAGCCCAGCAGTTTATGTGGTGCTATGTTCTGTAACTGTAGCATGACATCATGGTGAAGTTATTAGCAAGCTAGCTAGCTAACAACCCAGCCACTAACTGAGCAAAATATAACAATATATGTCTTCGTCTACACACTCGTCACAGTGTGGGAAAGCACATTGCTATCGCCAAATAATTATTCACACCGATTCAAACGACTTTGTAATGGTCCAATAGCACAATTTAAAGTCAACAGAAAGGAGATAAAAGGCTAAATGATACACTGGTCACAGAAAATGAGCCAACGATAGACGATTCCTGACTGATGCACTCAGAAGTTTGTCATGATTTTCCAGAAAAAACATTTTTATATTTTTCGAAGCTATTAAAAGTATTGTTTTGCTATCCGTACAAAAATACTCATTGAATAATGTAAAACATCAGCCAGCCCTAATTAGTTTGGGTTGTTTCCATTCTGCTAAAAGTGAAAAGTAACTTTGGGTTTTCTGAACTCTTTTGTGTCCACAGAACTTTGCCAAGGAGTTCATGTTCAGTGACCCGAGGGAACTGGATGCAGACAACATCCGTACAGAGCTGAAGAAGGCCGGTGGAGCCAACTATGACGCTCAGGCCGAGTAGAGAAGTGCCATGGTCCACTGGAAGGGTTGGGGGGGTCAGGGTGGGGGGTGGAGTAAGTGGGGGTGGAGGGGGGTTGGGGCAGGGGCGAGGCGGGATGGAGAGGGCGCTCGACAAAAGGGAAATGCACACACAAACGAATCCGAGGTGCACCAGGAGCAGTCTGTTGGACCAGTGTAAGTCTTTCTAATACTCAGCAAACGCCGTTCATGCTGCCTAATACCAGCTTATTAGAAAACAGTAGTCTCTTTTTTTCCACTAATTTAACAGCTTACTAATTTACTCCCAACAACAGCTTCAGAACACCTCAGTGGGACTGTGGCTGCTGAGTGTATTTGCACAGTTCAGATGTTGTTGGTGCACCTCTAAATTATATGCATTAAGGCATTTATATACTGGATTTTAACAGCGTATGTAATCAGTATGTATCTGAGATGTGAAAAAAACCTTACACAGCACATCTGGGGGCAGATCAGGGCCAAATTGTCCCCCGGCCGACACTGGAATATATTCCTTGAGACCTTGTGATTTTGCACAATGTGATACCTTGGTATCACATGGTAACATGGTGACACTCAAGGATGTTTCCAAATTCATAAATGAAATTATGTCTTTACACGGCGGGGGCTTGACCAATAACAACACAAAAATTGAAAAGGAGTAATAAAATTGTCCACCTCGTTTTGGATTACGGAGCCACCATGTTGTTGTTGCATAAATAGAGGTGCAACTGAACTCGTTCCGCACAACGTGATTTATTTGTTTGCGGTGCGAAAGCTTCGAAAAATCACCCTCCTTCCGTAAAAAAATGATGCCAATTTTACACTTTGGTTTTTGTACCAATTAAACAAATGAGATGCAATGTGTTAATTAATGAGCATTAGCGGTGTTGGTAGGTTTTATGTCAGAGCCAGGCTAGCTTCTTCCCCCTATTTTTAGTCTTTGTGCTAAGCTAAGCTAACTGGAAGCTCTAGCTTCATGTTGAACGGACAGATATGAGAGTGGTATCTACCTTCCCATCTACCCACAAGAAACAGCAAGAAAGCAAATAAGACAATTGTGTACACTGACGAGTCCACACTGACATGTAACACTCATTGCTGAGGATTCGCTCAACCAACACTCGCAGAATATGACCTCACAAACGTGTCGGCGCTCTTACTGTCACAAACTAGCACTCTCCACTCCCAGCCTCGGCCCTCTCCCCAGTCAGCTCAATGTTGGTTATCTACTGTGCTGTGCATCAACATCTCACACTCATCCTCATCTCAGCTGGGCTGCAGTTGAGCAACGGGAAGTTGCATTAAAAGGCTTCAGCGCTGTTTGCTATGTAACGAGGATGAGTCTCATTTTTGGAAGGAAGCTCTTTACTTGCAGGCATGTGTTTGACAGCGGAGCATGCTCTTAGTCATGATACACTGTACCTCCAGGAGGAAAAGATCTCCACTCTAACAATATCCTTGACGATGGTCGGTGGCTGCTTTGAGTAATCCTGAGTCATGCTGCTAAGTACACATTTACCTACCACTTCATCAACCAGCCAGACAGCTGTGTTTGGATTGCAGCCTCAAAGTCGACCATTACGGACTGTAATTCACCCTCCTGTCTTCATACTTGTGCTTAGTGCTGTGAATCCCTCCTTATCACTAGTCCAAATGTGTCTTTTTTTCGTGAGTGATCATTTCCGGACCTGATTTCGATGCACTTTTTACTTTCTCATTCCAGTTTTTGTTGGACGTGATCAATGTTAGCTGCGGCAGAATTAGTAGAAGAGTACATGGCAAAGAATGGTCTGACTGGAAGCTTTCTGCCTGTCGATATTATGCCATAGGAATACAGAGAAACAGCTAATATATTGAGTCCTCGGCAGCAGTTATAGTCAAGTATTGAATGTTTTCCTAAAATCTCAAAGAATGGAGATCTTTTCCTCTGGTGTTTCATCTCACGATCTACCACTCAAAGGTGTCCATGCCTACTGTAACCTACTGTGTTTGACTGCCTTAGCCTCCCAGGGAGAGAGGGGCATCATGGGAGCTTGTGAACACTACACTGTGATTGGCTGTCGTTCTCACATGGGGGCGGGACTTTGATCTGCACATGGCTCATTGCGATGTGAGCCTGGGCTCATCAACCCTACCCAGGAGCAGCCATTTCTCGGTTGTAGCATCTCTTGTTTATTTGGTTTCAACCCTCTCTTCCCCCCTGCAAAAAACAAAAAAATGGATGTTTTTCTTGTACCTTTTTTTGTTTTTGAGATGAATTTTATTTTCTCTTAAGAGTTTTACCTTTTTGATTTTATTTTTAAGAGCATTGTTTTTGGTCATTGGCGGAAGAGATTTTCAAAAAAAAAATTATGTGGAAAAAAAAAAAAAACTGAGTGGGCACAAGATCAGTCATTTCAAAATAAAATTGATGTTTTTTCCAAAACCTGCTTCTCCAAGTGTCTTTTGTGTGTCTCTGAAGCTTACATTACCATGAATAGTAGGTCCTGAATTGGGTTGTGTCAAGTTACATGTTTTTCAGTTCAACATGTCATCTGTCATGTTGGAAGACATTGTAGAGCAGTCAAAGATCCCTCTGATTTGTTAGAAAATAAAAGGTGAATCAAAATAAATAACCCGTCTTGTAATCCTATAAGGTTTTCTACAACTGATTTCAAACTAAAATTAAAAACGAATATATTCAGAAATCATTTGTAAAATTTACTTTTTTGCGAAGGAAATCGGACATGAAAAGGAATTTTCAGCAGCTTGATGGGGGGGTGGTGCTGGCTGTTTATGACTAGTTGCAGCTACAGTGGTGTGTGTGTGTGTGTGTGTGTGTGTGTGTGTGTGTGTGGGTGGGTGGGAGGGGTGATGGAGGCCACAGCTCTGGGGAAGAAGCTGTTCCTCAGTCTGTACGTGTTTCTATTGTTCTGTACCTTCTCAACCGACAAACGGACTGTGACCTGGGTGAGTTGGGTCCTTGCTGATGTTGCTAGCCTTCTTGTGTAGACGGCTAGCACCGTGTCCAGAGTCGGGAGCTTGGTTCCTACGATCCTCTGTGCTGTCATACAGTGTGCCAGTCCTCAGCCCTCTGTTGTAGCCTAACCATTACTCCAGATCTCAGCTGCTATTGTGTTAGACCTCAATAAATGAATACATCACTTATTAAATGTTAGTCATTTCAGAAGCAACGTTATTACGTTACTTATTACTGTAATAATCAGAAGCTCTGGTGCAGTTTAGTTCTGTGTTTCTGCTACGCCGACATCCCACTCTTCCTTTCTGAAATTCAATTGTGGTGCGAATGATCGGATTAGTTGCACTCAGAGGATATTTCCCTTCACTGCCTTGTATTTATTCTCTGTATTCACCAAGATAGGTAAATACATCGCTGATAAGTGTGTTACCATTGAATACTGTTTCCTAAGGAATGAATCCACAGGCAGTAAAACTTCACATGGGCACGGCGAGTCAGTATGTCCACAGAGGACGGGCCCAGTGAGTGAAAAATCAAAGGCTGGACACTGATTTCCAATAAAGAAGGCCCGATTCGCTTGTTCTCGATGCCGATATGAGTGATGGCTGCTGGTCTGTATCGCGTAAGTCGATGGCCGCCAGCTGTTCAAACCCACACGCCATCGGCATGTGTGTTGTTCTGCTACAGCTGTCAGATGAATGGATTAATGGTTTTGTCGGCATGACTCAGCTATGATCAAACATGGCTTCTGCTGAGGCTGTGTGTGTGTGTGTGTGTGTGTGCGTGTCGGACTGGGTGGCTGCAGTGATCTATGAGGACTAATAGCAGGTTGCATAATGACAGAGCTCTGGTATCGCTCGCTGTGGCTTTAAGTAAGCTGTGAAGAAGTGAGGAGTTGAAGGGTTTGAGTTTAAGCTCATGGGAATTAAAGATATGTGTTTTAAGGGGTCATGTTAATGAGGTTCATTTGCTGTTTGGGGCATGGAGAAATAATTGAGCGTGCATCATTCCCTCTTTAATTTTGTTGTGCTCATGTTCCAAAGAATGAGGAACTACTTGGTACTGGATGCCAAAATCCACCTCCGAATATACACACAATATACTTTCTTTTCATTGATAAGAAACTACTCTCCAATTTGCTAAATAAAAGTGAGACAACGAGTGAACAGCCATGCTAAGTGCTCCACGAGGCTGTGCTTAAGCAGACGGTGCTTTGAGCTGACTGCACACATTCATGTAGCAGTGAGAAGTCGGATCATGACATTGGATAAAGATCACAGTGTACAGGAAACCCACTTGCACAGACCGGTATCTCAGTGGGTATTTCTTAACCCTAAGCACTACTTTACAACATAAAACATCCGCCCTCTGAACAGAGCAACATCTGGTCAGTGAGGGGTGGTTAATGAGCACAAGGAGGGGGATGATGCGAATGCAATCTAGATTTAAGACCAGGATAAACACTGCTAACTCAACTGGACCCCCAGGAGCATTCCAGTGGGTCTCCCTCCTGGGGCTTGGGCTGCCGGAAACATCTGGATCTGAAACAGCTGATGGCAATCAGATAATGTGATCCAATTTCAGTGCTCTGACTTGGATCCCAGATTGCTCTGACGTAATGCATGTGGCTGGCGTCGATAAACTCGTGAGATCGAGGTGCGGACAGAGCTTTTAGAGCCGAGTGCCGCAGTTGCTCTCCACCGACTGCAAGGCCCAGGGCATGATGGGAAACGCCTGGCTGTCGCCCGATCCAGCTGATTGGCTCCTCATTTCATAGATAATCCAAATTTTTTGTGTAATATCCAACGCTAGGATGAATTAGCTGTGACAAGAGTGTGTGTGGGAAAGATTAAACTGTGAAATTCCTACTCATATAGCTGCTTGCTATAGCTAGCTGGCTCGCTAATTTCACCATACCAAGATGCCTTTGAATTTTAATGGCATCTTATAGGTGCCCTACTGCCATATACTGGACCGGAGTGTGGAGCAGTAGATTGGTAGGGGAAAAAAACACCTAAATTCTCTATATTCTATTATTCCTGCACTCTTAAGCAATTTATTAAGAGATTGTCAACGTCAACAATTAGTCCTGATATTCATTCCCTCCTTGATCATACCTGTCGCAATCTATCAGTACATGTTTGACAGTCTCCACTTCATTACCGTGTGTGCATAGTAAAGAATGGTACTTGCATATTGCACATACATACTGTATATAGAAATTATTATTATAATTATTAAGAAAGAGGAAGGGAGAACTAAAACTTGAAGAGGCCACAGATTCATACTATAGGTCTTCCAGCCTCGTCTAGCCTCCCAATAACCCTTCTGAAAACCTCACCAACCTCAGTGTCACGCGTATGGTTCGACCCTTAAGACACCCCAACGCTATCATTTACCGTCTCAAGGGTCGAGAATGAACTTCCATGATCAAGTCTTATTGTGGTAAAACTTTAACTTATTATAGTTATTCATTTTCTAATATTTTTGTACAGGGATACTCATGTGGTACCTACACTGTGTGGAATTAAAACATCTCACAAGGAATTTCACAATTCAGTTAAGATCAACCATATTGTTGTAAGTTTCATATATTATTTTAGATCCATTCGGTTACAATAGGATTCATCTTTAGGCATCTTGACTCTTAAATTAATGCAGAAATGAGCTATAGCCCACTTAGACTTAAAGGATGTATTTTTATCATCCATGTCTTCATCTTCACATAGACAGCAACAACATTTCGAGGAGTTCTTTTTTTCGTTCATGTTCCCGATTCATAACATCACAACTTCCCTTAACCGTTTTCAATTCTGTGTTTGCCAGCTTTGTTCAATTGTTTTTGCTTGTTAAAATGCAGCAGTGACATTTTTAGATCCTTTTGACTAAATCACAAGTTGTGTCAAGTTTAACCGTGACTACTGCAACTTTCCGTGACTTCAACTAGACTGAACTTGGGATTTGTAATGGACATTAGATGTACAGTAGTCACCCCGATTGTATCATAGTTTCCATGTTTCTAGCACATTATAGAACTTAACCAGTGTTTGTGTGTGATGGTGAGTGCAAGAGAGAGAGAGAGAGAGAGAGAGAGAGAGAGAGAGAGAGAGAGAGA
>NW_022280071.1:460703-491569 GCF_004355925.1 Anarrhichthys ocellatus
GAGAGAGAGAGAGAGAGAGAGAGAGAGAGAGAGAGAGAGAGAGAGAGGTTGACATACAGGACCTGGAGTGTCCAAACAAGGACTGTCAGATTGGTTCCTGCAGGACGATACCACTCAGATCCTTCCTGCATTCCTCAGACCTCCTCAACACAGCAGCATATTTTAAAGCCCACAGAAAGTCATGTGCTCTGTCCAAGCATGTGTGTGAGAGAGAGAGAGAAAAAGGCAAGAATTGTCTTTTGGCCACCCAACTTCTCCACATGCTTGTGTGATGACGATCTTGTTTTGTTTTTTGTGTAAAGAATCAAAGTGCCCTCACAGAGACGTGATAGTAATAGGCTGTTTTTGGTTTGAGGGTTAAGATTGGGATTTGTTTTTTAAAATGTGGTTAATTGTTGAATGTAGTCATGTAGTGTAGTCGGTTGCAGTGTTGTCAGTAGCACTCAAGATTGGTCTTGGTGTCGAGAACGCTTTTCTAAGTCACTGAATCAACAGTATTTCTACTCAGACAAAGAGGATTATTTCTGTGGTTGTATCACTAAACTGCCTGTGCATTGTCTGATTGATTTGTTAATATCATTACTGTGAATGCACATAGAAAACAAAGGAAAATTCACACACAAAATTCGGTCTTGACCTTGACTTGGTCTCATCCCCTAAAGTCTTGGTCTTGTCTAGGTCTTAATACTCTCTTTTCATGGTCTTGACTCGGCCTCGCCCTGCATTGGTCTTGGTCTTGACTTGGTCATGATACACTCTGGTCTTGGTCAAGATTCGGTCTCGCAATGGCTTGGACTTGGTCTTTTCTCAGCCTTGATACACTCTGGCCTTGGTCTTCACTCAGTCTCGTCCTGTCTTGGATTGGACTTGGCCTTGATTCACTCTGGTATTGGTCTTAACTTGGTCTCTTCCTCTCTAGGTTTTGGCTTGATCTCATCCTGTCTTGGTCTTGGTCTTGACTTTAGGGTTATCAACCCCTCAAAGTCTTGCTCGATACATTCTGGTCTTGGTCTTGGTTTAGGTGGTCTTGACTACAACAATGGTTGAAAACGCTGTTCTAAATGTCTGAGCATGTGTGTCTGCTCCAGTTTAAACATCTCTATTGCACACTATTAATGTCTTTTTTCTTTCTCCAAACACCGAAAGGCTGAAATACTTTATGTCGGTATAATTCTCAGCAGTGGATACACAATGTAAGACATCTAGTTTGGAGTTTGGAGAAATAAAAGCCTTTCAAACTTGGTCAGTTGTTTCTTTTCACTTTCAATCTTCGTCTCGGTCGCTGCTGTTTGACTCATTCAACATTTGGTTAGTCACAGCTCAGCAGGGGACCCACATCCAAACGGACCAGCGTGCTCTGAGACGTCTGTGTTCGAATGAATTGTGGGAATGAGCTCATAACGTCTCCAAGAAAGAGACGGGCAGCGGCCCTCGGTGTGTATGAGCCCTGTTTGTGTGTGTGTGTGTGTGTGTTTTGGGAGGGCGGCTCTCTTCCCACGTCATGAATTCATTTATAAGAAATATTTCCCTTATATTTTCTCTCACTGCATATGTCTTTCGTACAGTAATACATTTTTTCCTGCATTTATAAGTGATTGTTGTACTTTGTTGTAAAATGAATAACGATCAAGTGTATAGTGATAGCTCTTATTACCAGCAGATTCTAGATAGCGCTGCAGCTTGCATCACTTGAAATAATCTGTGTTATCTATTCCCTCTCATTAGGTGTTTTTGCTCAAAATCCTGAATTTATGTTTAAAGCTCTCAGTCAATATTTTCATATGGATGACATAACGTTGGTGTGATATGAAAGGGGTCACTCTTTGTGGCAAACCAACAGAGAATTTTCAACAGCTCTCCAGTTCCCCTTAGCTCTTTTTTTTTGAGTTTTTTTAATTTTTAAGTCTATAATTTATTTGTTTTACAAAAGCATGACTTGCACGTTTAGTCACATCAGGGATTTTATAAAGGCACTACTCTGACCTCCAAAACTCTTATTGTTTTTAGGATCTAGGAATGGCACTGCTCCTTAATTTCAATGTGATAGTCAGTCTAAATAAAATGTAAATTGGGAAGGTGTTGGAAGCCTGACTGAAACATGAAGAGGGAGAGACAGAGAGAGAGAGAGAGAGGGAGAGATAATGGTTGGCGGAGGACGAAGGGGCGGGGCTTGGAAATTGAAATTTGCGCAACTGAGCAAAGCAAATGGGGGTGGGGTGGGTCTCTTTTCAGATTGTTCCAGGCCATGTGAAAAGGGAAGACAGAGTGACAGGGAGGGAATGCGAGTGTGAATGGGTCAGTTCTCAGAGCTCCTGCACAGTGTTGGCACAGAGGTGCCATTGTCGGAGACTAACGATCGCGGGGCCACTTCATTCTCCCGCCCCAAATGAGCATCTGTTTACCGAGTTTACTGAGTCCGTTTACACTCTGGCCACAAGCTGACAGTGGGGTGTCTGTTTGCTGTGATGTCACTGTTTTTATTCTTTTTTTGAATCACTACTGATGATCAGCCCCTCTGAGTTAATCACCTCTCAAATGAAAGATACTAATGATTTAATGATGTCGTCTGTATTGCAATGTTAGTCCGGTGTTATTGAATATATTTTCTTGAGTTCAAACTCGGCAAGATGAATGGCAGTTGGAACATGTTATAGGCTCATTTACAGCAAACGCCATAATAAATAAGCATGTGCATGTTGGCAACGAAAGTGATGTTTTTGCCCCAGTCATCCCGATGAGTTAGCAAGCTTTTAACATTGAAGTCAAACTGCTATTAACCGTGTTGACTACCACTGGACTGTTTGTATCATCTGTTTTAAAAGTGAATAAAGCAGTGGTGGGCAGTCAGGGCCAGCAAAGCCTTCTCTGCTGGCCTAAACAGAATCACAAAATTATAGCTATTTTTTAATTTTTCACAAATACACTACATGTATTCTCATTATTTTTCCCATTAGCTTATTTTCTCATTGCACAGCTCCTGTCTTCCTCTGTTGCTCTGCTTCCAGCACAGCTTGTTTTAAGGAAAGCTTTTATCCAATTAGATTTCACCCCTATTTCTCTAGGTAAGAAGAGGTAGACTTTGTAGTTTAAGTAAATGGGGACGATATTGTCATAGTGTTTAACCAATCAGATCTTTAGTTTGACATGTTGGGCGTATTCTTTGACGTGCCAGAGCTACCGAGGTAGTCTACAATAACGTCAGCATTAACGTGCGCCTGGCTAAGCAATAACGTGCGGCGTGGTTGGTCAGTGGGTTAGCGTGACTGTTGTGGCGCTGAAGCTAGCTAGCAGAACTTAGTATTAGTAGTAACAGTTCAAGTTGAAAGATATCTAAGAAGTTATGACATTTTTTGCGTTTTGCTTGGTGTATTCTTTTTTTTTTTTAACCTAGCTTTGTTTTTTTAACACTCAATGGCTGAAGGAGGAGAAATGGATTTCTCAAGAAGGACATTTCCAGAAACACTCTTCGACCCTTTGACATCGTATCAAAGGGTCGGCCAACCCCACAGCTAGCAGCCCTGACCCAGCCAGGAAAAGGATTTGTACGAACGGTATTTCTGTCTGACAGCGTTTGAGAAGCGTTTCACATTTTATGGCTAAGAATGCGTTTCATTTGCAACTGAGCGTCTTGGTGTTTGGAGCTATGCTACACTAACCTGAGGTAGCTAACCAAGGCAGCAACACAACACCATCGCACAGCAGGACACTTACAAGCTACGGTGCTTTTGAAAACTTTTGCTCAGATCCGAGTGGATCTACAACTCAACGAACACGTTCACAGGAGGACCTCTTACTGGAACTGAACCGCACTGATGTTCTGTACAACCGCGGTATTAAATTCTTTGTAATCAAAGAAAGGAGGATGGACTTTGTCTTTAAGTGAACAGCAGCTTTGGTAAGTGAACTGCTTTTGTGTTTTTACATCTGCAGTAGCGTTACTACTGTGTTAATTTGTCTATGGTGTCGTTTTTATGATATGGTTGATGTTGTTCCCTCTGATGTGAATATTTGAATGGCTCGTGCTCTTCAGTGTGCGGTGGAATGCGTGTTTTAGCGCCACAGAGTTGCTGGATTGTTTTGTCATGCTTTGTTGTCATATAAATATATGTGACTGGTTCTTGTGAGTTTGTTCTTGTCATTGTGTTAATTACATTGATTTTGACTATATGTATTGTCCGTTAATGACACAGCATCCCGTCATGCGCGGGGTTAGTGTCGGACATTTGATTCTCTGTTTGGGCTGTTGTTTTTTTACAAAGCAAGAATTATGGTCTGGAGAAATTGGGGATTGTGTGCTGATTGCTTTAGCCCTGTTTGAATCAGTAGGGAACAGCTAAATGCTGCGGGGAGAGTGTAGCGTGTGTTCTGCTGTTGTTTTCCTGCTAAGCTAGTTTAGTGCGCCTCCCAGAACACACGCGCCTCACCAGGGTACATTGTTGTGTTTCCGGGGTGGTCGTGTCAAACAGCATGTTGCCAGGTTGAGCGAAGTCCACCAAAAACATTATATTTCCAACAATTTAACCTTCTGCATTTTCCAAATGCAATATTATTATTGAAATGTATTGTTCGGTTCATAAGCCTCGTACCGAACGGTTTAATACGAATATGTGTAATTACACCCCTAGAAAGAAATAATAACCGTAGCTGTGAGGTTATTAGGAGGTGGTTCAACTGTAGAAGGACAGCACTGAAGGCCCAGGTATAAAATGCACGGCCCGCCACTGGAATAAAGTCAAGTGTCTGAAACAAACATTCCACTCCCGCATTATTACTCAGCGTACAGCTGATCAGTTCTCTATGCACTTCTGCTGTGATATTAATACAAATCTTAATGATGTTGAACTCTTGACAGTCTTTTCATGAACATTGCACCACTTTGCTGGATAAAGTGGCACCTCTTAAGGAAAGGACTAGGGCTGCCTACAACACTTCTCCGTGGATGACAGACGCTGTCTGCAGCTTGAGACGGAAGTGTCGCAGGACAGAGCGGCTATGGAAAGCCACTGGGCTAGAAGTGCATCGCTCATATCCCAAAGACCTCAGAGTTTCCTTAAACGCTGGAGTAAAGGAAGCTAGAACTGCTTATTTTGCCAACTTAATCTCTTCCTCAAAAAGAAATCCCAAAATTTGTTTGACACAATTAAGAGAATTGTTTCACCGTCTGTCTCTACATTACCATGCTGTTCTGTTGACGATTGTAACAAATTCCTTACCTATTTCAATGATAAGGTAACAGCTATTAGGTCTGGCATTCAGCCTGGGATTTGTTCATCTACATGTAGCTCCTCGCAATCTCCTACTGTTCTGGACTCTTTCCAGTCTATCAGCCTTCAAGACCTGATGGACTTAATTAACAAAACAAAGCCATCATCTTGCCCTCTGGATATAATACCATCCTCTCTATTTAAGAAAGTTCTGCTAATTATTGGCCCTGCAGTAACATCTATTGTCAATTCCTCATTGTCTACAGGAATTGTCCCTTCCTATTTTAAACATGCCACTATCCAGCCTATATTAAAGAAACCAAACTTAGATCCGGCATTGCCTATGAACTACAGGCCCATATCAAAACTGCCTTTCCTGTCCAAAATTGTAGAGAAAGTGGTGGCCAACCAACTTACTGCTGCACTGGAGAGGCACAACATGTACGACGAATTCCAGTCGGGTTTCGCAGACAACATTCTACTGAAACCGCTCTCCTGAGGGTTTCAAATGACATTCTCATGTGTTCTGATGCAGGTGACTGCTCTGTGTTAGTTCTTCTGGACCTCAGTTCTGCATTTGACACTGTAGACCATAGCATCCCGATTAAGAGGCTACGTGATTGGGTGGGCATATCTGGCATAGCGCTAGACTGGTTCACATCTTACCTCAATAACAGAAGTTTCAATGTCTCTGTGGGTGATTTTGTGTCTGTTACCTCTCCACTGTCTTGTGGCGTACCGCAGGGCTCGGTTCTGGGGCCTCTGTTATTTTCCCTTTATCTGTTACCTTTGGGACCGATTATAAAAAGTTATAATGTGTCCTATCGTTTATATGCAGATGATATCCAACTCCATCTGTCATTCAAACCCAGCGAGGCCTTCACATTACCTAGGCTGCTGGACTGTGTCAATGCCATCAGAGACTGGACGGCAGAAAACTGCTTACAACTCAACGACACTAAGACGGAGGTCCTAGTTATTGCTCCAGATGAGTTTGTCCCCATGATCAGGCAGAGTATTGGTCCACTCTCCTCTGCTGCCCATTGCAACCTGCGCAATCTAGGGATTTTCTTTGATCAATCCATGTCGTTTGACCCCCATGCTAAGCAGCTGTCCAGATCATGTTTCTTCTATCTAAGAAATATCAGTAAACTGAGATCTGTAGTATCAACACCTGAACTAGAGATGATCATACACACATTTATCTCCTCTCGCATTGACTACTGTAACTCACTTTTCACATCACTCAGTGTATCTGCTCTTAACCGTCTGCAGGTAATCCAAAACGCTGCCGCCAGATTACTCACCAGGACAAATCGACGGTCTCACATCACCCCCCGTACTCCGATCTCTCCACTGGCTCCCTGTAGCATTTAGGATGACTTCACGGTCAGGCCCCTACTTATGTAGCTGATCTACTTCACCCATATTCACCCACCCGCACTCTCAGGTCAAACGCTCTAGGTCTTCTGTCAGTTCCACGCACACGATTTAAGACCCGTGGTGACTGAGCCTTTGAGGCAGTGGCGCCGAGGCTATGGAATGCTCTGCCTGCGACTCTACGCCTCGCAGATTCTGTGAATACTTTTAAAAAAACAGCTCAAAACCCACCTTTTTAGACTGGCGTTTGAGTAAAAACCCATGTCCTAGACCTGCTCTTAAAATATGTTTTAATTAATATATTTTTTTTATTTATTTTTTTTCTCTGTGTATGTAATTTATTGACCCTATGGTCACATTGTGTTTTTTATGCTTTTAAATGTCTGCTCTGTTAAAGGACTTTATTTTTTTTGTCTGTGAAAAGCGCTCTATAAATAAATTTTATTATTATTATTATTATAAACCTCTGAGTCTTTGTCCTGGTGTTTGACGTTCTGTACATGAACACAGATAACGTAGTTGGATCATCTAGAGACATAATGTCTCTCTGGTGTAATGTTACAGGCTAGGTTTTTCCACCAAATACATGTTTATATCTGGACAGTAAATACTGGGCCACTTGCTAATGTATTCTACCCACTCACTAACAGCACACAGATCTGTAAAGTTCATTTGTTTAGGTTGAAATTTGCAGTCTTTGGTGGTTATTGCCCTTGCACAGCTTGGCAAGCTACTGCACTCAGCCCCCAGCCCATTTATTCCTACTGAAAACTGAAGCCACAAATATCCAATGTAGCAATGTAGTTTTTACAAAACATTTCTCAAACAGGAGAAAATAGTGCATTTGCTTTTTTGAGTCTCTTCATGGTTAGTAAGTGTCTCTCTGAGTGATTTTTTGTAGATGAAGGCCTCTGGGGGCCCTGACTTTGGGCTTGGATGGATTAAGAGCTTACCCGGCCCTAATCCATCCTTTATTTTCTCATATTGTATCTTAATGTCTGTCTGTATAATTGTCTCTAATTGTCTCTTTGAATTGTATTGAGTTGTGGTGTGGGATAATGTTTCACACTATATTATGTCATAATTCACATCATAGTGTATTGTGAATTATTACATCATGGTGTAGTGGATCATATTTGTCTGTATTGTGTCAGTGTAGCATTGCATTGGATCCTAATATTGTTTTGTATTAGGTGTATAGTATTGTGTTGCAGTTGTGTATAAAGTACCCAAAAGCCATACTTGAGTAAAAGTAAAGATACCTTACTGGAAAATGACTCCAGTAAAAGTAAAAGTCACCTATTAGAATACTACTTGAGTAAAAGTCATAAAGTATCTGATATTTACTGTACTTAAGTATCAAAAGAATTATGAAGTTTATTCTTTTAAGTGCTGTGGCCACCATGACCAAGGACATGGAGCTGTGTTGAAAATAATTGGGTTGGCTGTGATCCATCCAGGAGCAACAATGTTCAACATAATATATTGTACATAAGTATACTTTTGCATCTACTATGAACTTATCATCATAATTCTCCGTAAAGCAATATGACACTATGAAGGAGTTGTAACAGTGCGTTTATAAGTATGCTCATTCCGACTAGAGGATGTAGAGGGCAAATGCATAATGTTGTGTTCAGCAAAAAATATCCGCTTGATGCATCAGGTCAGTGTTTTGAGAAAGGACACCTGCCTTGTAAACTCCTATGGGCCTGATTTGATCACAATAGGCAAAGGTTTTGCTCAAGCTGAATCTGCAATTGGGCGACTGCTACCATCATAACTCCATCTGATCATCCACAAAATGACTCAAATATCAAAACATGATCAATACTAAAGCAGCACCGAAAGTAACAACCCAGTCATTACCTGAAACTGAAAAATGTCCTGTTCATCTTCAAAAGAAGTTGGTTTTCAAAATTGCGAGAATTCCGTCTCGCTCTTCTTGGGCTGAAGACTAGTCCTGCGATGCTAAATAGCCTTTCACAGGCCGCTGAGGCAGGTAGAGGTGTGTTCAGCTTCACAGACAGCTTGCGCACAGCTGGGAAGGATTTCCCTAATGCTGCGCTCTCGCGGCTCCTGTCAATCCTATGGTGTGGTGGCTAGCTAACGTTATGTTGGCTAACTTTAAGTTAGCTAACGTTAGCCAACTAGTGCTGCAATGATTATACCTAAAATGACTGAAATCAACAAAATCGCACAACTGTCAACACTTCCTCAGCTCACTAACTCGCTAGCGATCCACGGGTGTTGGTCTTCGTCACCACCGTTGTTTGTTTCGGGAGTAGCAGGTGCTTCCATTTCTGCTTCCATCATGGAAGCAGAAATGGAATTCTGCTAGAGGAATTCTGTAGAGTGGAATTCTGCTCATGTAGTCGCTCGCTAGCTATAGCATATAGCATCCTGGGCATCACTGGGAATCAAAACACCGCGGCTTTGAGAGCACTTGTTTGCAATTGCGCATTAACGTGATTAACCAATGATTTAACTTGCAAGCTAGGACCACTGATTCACCAAACCTGCTTGTTGCAGTCTCTGTTCCACCACAGTCCCCGACGTTGGTCTCATGATTCATTTTGTTTCTAAAGTAAAAGTATCAGTTTTCTTTGCAAAATGTAGTGAAGTAAAAGTAAAAGTAAACAGAAATATAAGTAGTAAAGTAAAGTACAGATATCCAAAAAAACGACTTAAGTACAGTAACAAAGTATTTCTACTTTGTTACTGTACACCACTGTTGTGTTGTGATGTATCACACCATATTCAAATGTGCCATATGCATCATGGTATTGTATTGGCATCGTCCTGTTGTATAATATTATTTGACTTGTATCGTATTGAATAATTTTGTGTGCCATTACATCATAGCTCATTCTATCCCATCATATTAAAGCACACAGTATGTTTTGATTCATAAAAATGATAGAGCGTCATATCTCGTTGTATCATATTGCATATTGCAAATGTATTGTGCATATCATATTTTTGTTACTTATGTTTTATATTGTATTCCATCGTATCCCATTGTGTTGTACCGTATTGTTTGGCATCACATCGTACTGTCATACTTATAATCTGACATACAATACTGTACATACGTTTTATACTCGTACAGTATGTCATAAATGACACCATGTCAGTAATCCTACAGAACATTTTCACATCCACTTAATAAGCCAGGAGGATTGTTTCTAGGCCGTGTCTTTAATTGGGCTTCACAACAGCTCCACTCACCCTTGTCTCAATGTTCTACCTTAAGGCCACACCCTTTACATTCTCTCTGTCTGTCTCTGTCAGACCAGCAATATCTTACATAATTCTGCTTTCTGACCCCCTTTTCTCCAACAATTACTGTGCTTTTTTAATCTTTCTCTTTCCATTCAACTTTGCCTCCTCCCCCGTAATACACTGCGCTCATCTATTTCCTGCTGAAGACTCTGCTCCGCTTTTAATTAAACTATAACTCTCTGCTCTGCATGGATCAGTGACACCCAGTAAAGTTATTCATTTATTGAACCTTCTGTAGCCATGAGGTTACAGTGAAAGGTCAATGGTTGTGCATTTAAATGGCACTCTGAATGACTCCAAGACCAGTTTTTGTAATCTCACTGTAAATCAAGGCATGGGTCAACTGGAGGGGGAATCGAGCTCTGACCTGTAAGCTATGGCGACATTTGTTTGATTCACGATGTAGAAAACTCAAACTGGATACACACAAATGTCTTTCAACTTAATGTCATCATTAAGTGTAATCGGGTAATTGTGTTAAAAAAAAAAAAAATTGTAATCAAACAGCAGTTTAATTTGATTTAGATCCTGTCAGCAGATTTTACTTAGCTGCTTACTTGCAGCAACATTATCCTCAAACAGCTATAGCTCAACATGCGTGAGAGATACACAGAAACATGTCAGAGCAGACGGGCAGTGACATGGGTGGATCATGGGACAATGGGCCCCTGGGCACTGGGACATGCTAAAGGCCGTACCACTTCCTCTACATAGGAGCCAGACACACATACTTTATAGTTGTTGAGCCTCTTTTCTCTGTGCATTTTTGTCTCTTTTTGGTCATTTTGCATCTCGTTGTTCTGTATCTCTTTGTAGTTGCTTTGTGTCTCTCTGTAGTTGTTCGGCATCTCTTTGTAGTAGCTTTATGTCTCTTTGTGGTTATTTTGCATCTGGTTGTGGTTGTTCTGCATCTCTTTGTAGTCGCTTTGTGGTTGTTTAACCGTCGCTGTGAGTCTCTCTGTGTCATTATGTAGCTATTTTGCATCTCCTTGTAGTTATTTTGTTCTCATTGTAGTCTGTTTGTGTGTCTTCGTAGGGGTTTTATGTTTCTTTGTGGTTGTTTTGAGTCTCTTCCTAGTTGTTAGAAAGGAGGAGGGATGTCATGGCTTCATATTACGTCATTGGGGTAGAACACATGTGCAATAAAATCTGGTCTGTACTGCCGAATGGCTCACTAGCTGGCGCCCGTTCACTGAACATCGGGATGATTGATTCGTATTGCTGAGGCGCTTACAGCAAACAGCTAGCCTGGTTCTGTCCAAAGGTAACAAAATATACCTACCTGCCTCTCTAAAACTCACAAACTAATTCATTATATATATTATCTGTACAGAAACCGAAGTGTAAAATCAACAACTATGTCTTGCCTCGAAGCAGTTGCCAAGCAACCAGCCCCTGTAAAAGCCCAACATGTTATTTTTACAATTCAGTTTTTGTACTAATTAAACAAGCAAGATATAATGTGTTAATTGGTTAGTTTTAGGGATGCTGTTAAGTGTGTTTTGTTTGGACAAAGCCAGGCTAGCTGTTTCCCCATGCTTCTGAGACTTTATGCTAAGCTAAGCTAAACGACTCCTGGCTTTTGTTTCCCATTTAGCGTACAGATATGAGAGTGGTATTAATCTTCTCGTCTAACTCACGGCAAGAATAAGAATAATAAATGTAGAACTATTCCTTCAATACATTTTGTGGAGTACAATTTCAATCTCACAAAAATTGTATTCTATTACCAGTAATAGATACAAGTTGAGCAGAGTGATCACAGAATATAAACAGTGCATGAGACAGCGATGCTGCTGTTTGAAGTCTGGTATAGTGTTGTACAAAGCACTGAGATGGCACATTCCTAGAATAATGTCATCTTCATTTCCAAACACTATGCATCCGCATTTCCAATCGATGTGTCAAACACGCAAATTTGAACGAGGGCTAACTTTGAGCCTGCAGGAGCCAGCCAGGAGTGGGCACCAAAAAATGAAAAAGCGCACTTGAAATCTTTAGTTGAATGAGCTTCAAATGAAGTTAGAAGGAAGCATAGCAAGTATTCACAGAACGTAAGTGTAATATGACTGTACCTTTGTCCTGGAAGGAACAGCAGGTGTTACTAATAACATGGCTCTGGTCTAGTGCATTAGTATGCACAATACCAAGACCGTGGAACTGACATGCATAAGTGGAATGCAGCCATTATGTTGTCAAATGTGGTGCCTCTCTATTTTTGTAATGTGACACAATTCTTTTGCATTTTCAAGCAATACACTTATTTGTATGTCCGTTCAAATGTGTGTGCCTCTAGATGTTAAAAGATATTGTTCTCACCTGGCTGAACAAATGTCAGACAGATAACTTTTCTGAGATATGAAACTGATCTAAGCTCCTGTTCCTGGGCGTACCGGGGCTGCATTCTGTGACAGGTCTGTTTTACAAAGTTGCACTTTACAGTCAAACCGGCAAGAAGAAGTCCCAAGAACACCCACATGAAACTGTGATGACACCCTGGACTGTTCTGCAGATGAATCAGCTGACGTCACATGTGACCAGAATGAGGAAGCTGTCTTCCACTGCAGCTGAGAAAAAGAGATATGATTTGCTTGTGTTGGGTAAATTGTATGGTTGCTCACTCTCATGCAAGTATTTCGAGTTGCCTTGAACAAGTAAGTTTCACAATAATGATTTCATAAAAGGTTCCAAGTTCATTTGTCAAAAGGTGAAGTTCCTTGTGGCCAATAGTTCCTGCATCATGTGTCATCAGAGGTTTTTGGGTCTCAAGTCAATACACTCAAGGCCCAAGTCAAGACAGGCACGTCCAGAGTCAGGACAGGTAAGTCCCAAGTTATGTCCCAAGTCAAGCTTGGGGGGAGGTATCAAGTATTTTCAAGTCAAAAGGATCAAACCCAAGTTAAGTCACAACTCATTGTTGATAAAGGCCATGTTGAGCTGCTAGTCTTTTTAGATTTTGTCAAGTAGAGTCTAAAGTCATCGAATTTGTGACTTGAGTCAAAGTCACGTGACTCCAGTCCACACCTCTGCGAATGAGTATCTGCTGGCAGCTGTGGCTCAGGGGACGGAGCAGTCGTCCATTTTTCAGAAGGTCGGTGGTTTGATCCCTGACCCCTGCAGGCCGTAGTGTCCCTGGGCTACCCCAAAATGAGTGTGTGTGTAAATGTTTGTGGCAACTTGTATGGCAGCCTCTGCCACCAGTGTATAAATGTGTGCGTGAATGCTGGCTCGTGGTGTACAGCACTTCAAGTGGTCGCTAAGACTAGAAAGGCGGCATATAAATGCAGCCCATCTGCCTTATTGAAATCCTTCAGTAGACACATGCACAGCACTTAGGCACTCAACACAAATGGTTAAAGGATGTAAATGTGTTTTGTTGTTTTACTGTGAGATCTTGGTAACAGTGACAGGCCTCATATGCCATTTGTGTTAAAACCTCAACAGAAAAAATGCTTTAGGTCAAGATCGTTTTTACTGCATGTCATTGTGTCTTTCTTTTTTTTCAAATGAATAAAAATGTCATGTGATCATGTTCATGATCTTTACCACTGGACCGAGAACACAAACAAAATTCAGAAAGTACAAGTGACTACAATTACACGGCAAGCCAGCGCAGAATAGCCTTTCTTGAAATGGATATGCAAGAACACTTTGAAGTCAGGTGATAATTTCTGTCTATTAAAGTGTATGTGTGGTGTGTGGCTTTTTTTCTCTTCTTCTTTTCAAACGTGGTATTCAAATGATGGATTTCCTGTGCAGTCACCAAGCAGTGAGACTTTTACCATATAGGGATGCAACTGAGAGGAGGGTTGGTGGGCAAAGGGAAGAGAAAAGAAGAACTAACAAGGCTCACTTCTCAAGTCTCAGCTTGCAGACAGCAGCTGAATTAGTAGGAGCATATACAGTTCAGTTCATAGTAATCAAGCCAAGTCTCTCTTTTACTGGAACGTGTGCACATACGCAATCATGTATCGGTGAACCATGTGTATCGCCTGGTTCTGTCTGTGCCGGCTTGAAACACCAATGGAGAAATAAAAACAGCAAAGAGAAGTAGCTAGATGGAGACTGGTCTAAATTGTAAACTGGTCTGATTACACCTACAGGTTTTTGCAACTTTTAACCCAGAATGGTCTTTTTTTCGTGGGAATTTGCCCATTGACGTCAACAGCCACCTCATTTTCGCTATCATCCTGCACAGAGGCTGCTTTCACCCCAAACGCGGCGCGAATTATTCGCGCGAGTAGATTACATACAAAGTCTATGCACAGACACGATGAGACTGGAGTGACACGAATTTGCGATGGCGCGGTGCGATTGATGCGAATTCGCGGTGTGATTGGCGCGAATTCGCGGTGTGATTGCCGCAATTTCGCGTCAAACGGCAAATCGCCCCAAACGCGCGAGTTGAAATTTTTCAACTTCGGCGAAATATTCGCGTTACGCCCCAGCGCGATAGCCTATCAGCGTTGAGATGCTCCTCCTGTCATCACTGACGTCCTGCCGTTGTTGAATCAGGAAATAAATACTGTAGCCGTCTGTGTTCACCCAGAGTTCTACGATACCTCATATCAATAGAGACCGGACTAAACTATGTGTATAAATGTGTGTAAACCATATGGTACAAACAATGAATAGACGCTGCCGTATTTACGTCTACATGACGTTATTCTGAGTGTTGGTGGAGCTGCTACAATGTTAGCTTAGCCTAGCACCGATCGATCCGAGCTCCATTGAGAAGACAAGTACAAATCGGCATCATTACGTAGTTATTTCGGAGTCCCTTTTTGTCGGTTTATTGCCGTTAAATCACAGCCAAATCAGTTTATTTTGTGTTCATAAAGCTGTAGTAAACAGCGACGTGTGGCTTGCTAGACACAGTGAATACAGCTCGATACTATGTTATGAACCCAGACAAGACGACGTTTAGTTTCCCGGGATATCTGTGACTTCCACAACACGTCCTAAGCAGAAACATTTTTTCCATGGTTAATGGCGGACAGTTGAACGGCTTTCAGGGCGATAAGCCACGCCCCCTCTCCGGCACGTCCAGCGCGATTCGCGCAATTCACGCGAATCGCGAATGAACACAAATAGTCCCCGGCGAGACCGACAGCGCGAATACGCGGCGCGATGAATTAGGCCCTTGTGAAAAATGAGTGGACTTCGGGCCTCAAGTGAAAAATCATTTTAATAATATTTGAAGTCATAATTCTGAAAATGAAGTCAGAAGTCTAAGTTTGAGGTCAGAAATCTGAGAAGAAAGTCATAATTCTGAGTTTTAAAGTAATCATTTTGAGAATTAAGTCTTTGCTATTCTTAATTTTGAAATAAATTCTGAATTCTAAATAATAAAATCTGAATTCTGGGTTAGGATTCTGTATTCAGATTTTTTAATTTTTAATTCTGAGTTTGAATTTAGAATTCTGAGTTCAAATTCAGAATTCTTAGAACAAACTCAGAATTCTGAGTTTAAAGTCAGAAATCCAAAAATAAAGTGAGAATGAGTTTTAAAGTCAGAACTCAGGAATCAAATAAACTTCTTAAAAAGAAACACATTCTCCCTCATACATATACAAATTTCAATTAATAAGTAACTACTTACATGATTAAGCTTACACTACTGTTGCACTCCCCCCCCCCACAGTTTAAATGTATGGCTACTATTCAGCAAAAGTTTCTCAGGAGTAACCAAGTTTTCTATTACCATTTTAGGCCTCTGTGGATATATAAGAAAAGTGTACAAACTTGAAGCATACGCCCAATGAAGCCCAATACAAACTGCCTACCCCAACTTTAACAGTCCTATTTAAATATCTCTCCATCAACTCATTTTGTCAAATCAAATTAAGTTAAAATGATGTGTCCTTAAAAAATATGCACCAAAAAGTGTGTTTTTTTTGTGCTCTTATAACATGACAAATCTTTATTACGATTTATCAACACACACACACACACACACACACACACTGAACATCTTGCATCCTGTTCAGATGCAGCTTGTAGAGCTGGAGAGTTGGAGACTCTGAAAGAACAAGTAGCCATCAGCTAGGCTACTTCCTATCCACATGGTTATACCTACAGTAGGAAGTGGGCAAAAGGTTATCGCGTTGGTGATTCCGCACGGATAAAACTAATGCTCACTATGTGTGGGGTGTTACTTTAGGTAGGTTATAACAAGCTACAAGGTCAAACATGAGCGTTATCAACTTTGGAATTTGTTTGTATAGTAAATGCACTCCAGAAGACTCAGAAATGATTTTCTAGGTCTGTTTCATCTTACGCTGCACATCTTATGTCTGTGCACTTGGAGGTGGCAGATAGCTGCACGTCACCTTCACATTCAGCTGTGCCGACGTGTGTGCTTCCACTGTTCTACAATACCTCATTACAATGCAACACACCCAGCCCAGCGCACTCACATAGTAAATCACATGCCCTTAAAAGGCGCTTTTCAACTGCCTGCTGTTTCTGCAAATGGCTGTGTGTCTTCAGCTACTCCCGGGCAGACTCTACTGGTGAAAGATGGGACAGGACTGCAGTTCCTCCTCATGTTGCTGTAAATTATCAGGTTTTTGTGTGGGCTTACAAATTGTTGTTTTTTTTTTTTGGGGGAGGGGGGGGTCGGCTTATAATGTGTGAGTTTGCATGTGAAGGAAATTCTGGGTTGAAAGATCAAATTGGGTAAGGGAACATCAGAGATGTCGTCAGATCCAAACTCACAATCTGGATTTACTATTTATTTCCTGGAAAATATATGAATGATTAAAAACAATTGAGAGTAAACCACACTTCCCTACAGTTTGATTCATGCCTTTTAAAAAAATTATGTAATCACACAAATCTTTCCCTTTTACTTTTACAACAAAACAAATGATTTTATCAATGTTATTTCAAATCTTTTGATGCATCAGTGCCTTTTACTTTAATGAGATATTGGTAACATAAGAGAGCTAAGTTGCATTTGCTCTGATCTAGTCGTAAACTTGTAGGCTCATTATATTTCTTTGACCATGTCACTGTCACTGAGTATGTGTCTAATACACGGACGTCATAGATTATTATTCTTAATTTTACAAACCGTTGAATATTTTAGCCCAAAATAAAACGCTCCATTGTGTTACTGAACATAACCCAAATAAACACCGGCCAATTCTCCCCGCCTTCCGACATCATGGACCAGTCACAGCGAAGCAGGTGTGACATTTGGCTCGTTTGATTGGCTACAGTTAATGGGCTGCAATGAGTCCTAAAACCAAGAAGAGTTGGAAGTCGAGAGATGTCGTGGCTTCGTCATATTTTTGGGAGTACAACACATGCGCAGTAAAATCTGGTCTGCGCTGCGCTGGTCAAAAAACATGATTGATTCGTGTCACAGAGGCGTGTTTATGGAGTGTGTCATAGTAGGGTATTTTATGGGTGAGAATTTACAACTCTACAATTATTGCATTTTTAAAAAAATGAAAGACCGTAAACAAATGTGTGCTATTTGAAAACGTTTTATTGTATATCAGCCTACATCCATTCGAGCAAAACAAAAAAGTTCTGTCACCACGAGCTCCGTCAAAGAGCCCCTGAGCGGACACCATCCCTTTATATCTAGCGCCCTCTGCTGGAACCCTCCAACATCGCAGCTCCCGTTACACTGCGCATGTGTCATTCAATAGCCTCGCTCAGCACCAGGAAGTTCGCATTTTGTGCAGGATGGAAAGCTTAAGCTGCTGTGCTTTAACAGGTTAGCGACGCATTTAGCGTTCGTTTTGCTTAGTTTGAGAACATGACGCATGAGACCATTGCCTTTACATTTAAAGCGTGAAGGCTGTTGTGTTGAGGGAGACAAGTGAAGTATCGTTAATGCTGTGCTTTGCTAGCTAGCGCTAGCTAGGTTACCGTTAATTATCCAAGCTCCAAGATCAGATGTGTATGTCATTTAACCACGGAGACGGCTGTGGGCGGTCTGTGTTATTATGGCTGTGTAATAAGAGCCTGCTGCTTTACATGTAACGTGTAACGTTTCGTGACGTATGTCAGAGCAATGCTGAATTTGTGGGGCTGAAATTAAGTTTGACGATACAGTTTCATAGCTTTATGTGAAAACGGTCCACACAGTACTCTGGTTATGGGTCAGCCCAAGAATAGAGTTGAGATAAATCTTAATAACTTTAATATTACACACTCAAGCTTTAGCACACAGACGTTGAAACATGGGGGGTTGGACCTCTGAGGGGTTGTCACTCAAATTTAAGCTTAAGAAGTCATTAAAAGAATAACTAAAAAATTATTAAAATATGTTGTCTTGTGAAATACTGGCATCCTCTCTCTCTCTTCAATAATGAATCAGCTGAATAAGGACAACAGCAGTCAGATTTTGCTGGGATATGGTGACATTTTACAACTTACAACAAATTGCCAAATTCAATTGGAATTGATATTATTGGCACATGTCAGACTTCTATGAGGATACAGAAGAGTCAGTGGTTAATCCAGTGTCAAACTCCAAAAAACGATTCATGACATCATCACTTTAACTCCTCACAACGTCATGATTAAACGTAGCCAGCTAGATGTTATTTAGACATATACAATACATGACTTTACTGAAATCAATGTTGCACGGTATCTGTTTTAGGGTGAATTAAAAAAACAAAAAATTGTACCCTACTGTATGTCAACATAATGTGCGTGTGTTCCGCCACACCGTGTGTTGCTATGCAGGGCATCATGGGTAACACGGAGAGCGTGGTGGTGCAGAAGCGGCTGGCCCGCTTCCGCCCCGAGGAGCGGACGGTGGTCGAGGGGGTCTTCGACAGGCTCCTGGGCGCCGCCGGGGGCCCTTCAGCACCCCCCGGGAGAACGCCAGCGGGGACAACTCTAACTCTTGAGATGCTGCAGGTGAGGCTGTTAAAGCAGTAAACAGACTTTACCATCAGTATATCTGTCAGGAATAAGTAGTTTCTACCAGTGTGTGGCCTGTGTATAATCAACCCCTCCTTTCGTCTGTCCCAAGTCCTCAATGGGCAGCCTGGCACCAGACTCCATGGTGAGGAGGGTCTACCAGTCCATGTGCAGTATTGACCCCGGACCGGCAGCTTCTGGGAAAACCAGCACCTCTGCAGCCTCCGGAGTCGGTCGAGAGCAATTGGTCGTCTTCCTAGCAGACACCCTGCGAGGCACCGCAGAAGAGCGGGCTCCTCTCGTCATGGCCATGGCCATGTCCCAGAGCGGAGACGAGGCAGCGGTGGCTGTAACGCGCGAGCAGCTAGCAGAGGTGAGCAGAGGGTAACATTACATAACAAATAATGTCTCATTTCTCTAGTATTTATTTTCTTCTCTTCTTTTTCTGTTATTTTAACCCTCCTTCCTCACTTCTTTAGTTCCTCCAAGACCTGATATCTGCTGTAGTTTGGATTCTGGTCCACAGAGGGCGCCTGCAGGCCTGGCAGCCAGAGAGAATGGGTGACAGCTCCCTGGGTGTCCAACTCCTGGCAGAGCAGATGTGTTCTGAACTCAAACCCTCAGGTACACAGAGAAATGTGAATCCTCTCCTCACCTCTTCTCATCTCCTAATGTCTGGTTTCCTCTCCTCTGCACTACTATCCTCTCCTCTCTCCACCCCTGCTCTCCTCTCTTCACATATCCTCTCCTCTCTTCACCTCTCCTCTCCTCTCTTCACCTCTCCTCTCCTCTCCTATCCTCTCCTCACCCCTCCTCTCCTATCCTCTCCTCTCTTCACCTCTCCTCTCCTCTCTTCACCTCTGCTCTCCTATCCTCTCCTCTCTTCACCCCTCCTCTCACCCCTCCTCTCCTCTCTTCACCTCGCCTCTCCTCCCTTCTCCACAGATGAGGGAGGTTGTGATGTTTCCTGTCTGGAGGACTGGATCTTCAGGGTCTCCCAGGTATCGCTGTACCTGGAGATGCTGGTAGCTGAGGGCCTAAAAGTGTCCCTGAGTGGCCGGCCGGCCCCCACCCTGCTGCCCCCCTGCAGGGACACGCCCTGGAAAGAGCTGAGGTGTCTGCTGCTGGACATTCCCACCCTCATGTTTCTGGCACCACAGGTCAGAACGCAAACTTATTCAGCATCATATTGGTCGATTCTGACCAAAATGTCTTAACTCTTTCTTTGGTTTGAGCTAAAAATGCAACAATCAAACAGCATGGCTAGTCCACTTGGTATTTCAGCTTAACAGTCACTTGCTGTCATGGCGACGGATGACAAATATGACTTGTTTAGAATCAGCTTTGCTGTTTTGTAGCATCTAACAAAATAAAAATCACTTTTTGTTCTTTGGAACCATGATAACAATTCCGCATTGCCACGGCTGCTAACGTTAGCATTGCTAATTTGCTATCATGTGTGCTCTCTGAGTTTGACCTCTGACCCTTAAAGTTCCAATATAATTCAAGTGGGCAGAGTAGCCAAAAACTGTGCTCAAGTTGGAGTACTGTTACTTTGCAAAAGAAAGTACTCAGGTAGAAGTGATTTCAGGTTGTTGAATATGGAGAATCATTTCTAGAACATTCTGTCATAAGACAAACATTGAACTATTTTGTGCTTGAGAGAGATCAACGTTGTGAATTTGTTGACAGAAATGTAATTTAGTTTGTTGTGCGCAAATATTCGGATCCAAGTTAAAGAGTCCCGAAACCTTATTCACGTTTCTGAGAACACGTGTAAATTATATCTGCTTTACTTTTCCATCCCTGCACTGCTTTATTCCTGTTAGTGCAAAGATCAGCCAAATTTAATATCACGTGTGATTATGTCCCTCAGAATTCTCTCAAATGCCTTTGACTGCACCAAGGCGGGGCTATAGTCCTCTAGTTATCACTACTCATATACGTGAGCTGTTCTATTTCTATAACAGGAACAGCACTGAGTCGGGTAGAGTGGCAACGTATTATCGTGTAGCAGTAATGTGATCAGTTCCACCTTATTGTCATGTAGTTTTGTTATCGCTTCAAACAATTCACCCAACGTCAAGTCTTAAACTTTAGCTTTGCATATCATGTCATAATAGAAATGTTTCTCCCATCATTTAGCAATTACATCTGCCCCTCTCATGCCATTATTATCAGATGGCAGATTCATAGTTTTGAATCACTGCAGATATTACTTTACCTGGCAAACAGATCAGCCGTTCTGGTTTACTCATTTCCTTTAGTTCGATTTTGAATTGGTCATTTTGTTTTAATTCAAAATAAAGTCCATGCTACCATACTGATTAGTATGCCAGAAACAGATTTAGTATGTCCCAATACAATGTATTTAAAATGCAGTACCAGGATGTTCTCCTACATCCGGTCACATTTTGCCGTATGCAATCTAGCATGCTTTTCTGGCTATTCTGACCCACAATCCTTTGCACAGCAGATGTATGAGCAAGAGCTTCAAAGTTCAAGGTGCCATGTTATGAGGAAGTAGTATTTCCTAATTGAATGCATACTGCATGCAACGGTGTGCACTTTGTAAGGGCATCGTAACCCAGAAACAGGCATTATGAATGACAATACTGAAATAGCCAATCTTCTCGCTAAAGGTTTTGTCTTCCGTATTTAGGTCCTCCGCCTCCTTTTCCACAGAAACTTGACCCAGGGGACTAGGAACCTTTTCACAAACTCATTGCGTGTCGACCTCAGTGACAAGGGCCTGAATTTTGTTCTGGGGACATTTTACCCCCCAAAAAGGCGCGTGTTGGGTGGGTACCACTTTCTTAAAGTACAGGTGCTTTTTGGGTTAGGTTTGCAGGGATGTCCGTCACCGATTGGTCAAACACACACAGCGCCTCTACTTCAACTCGTTTACTGTTTCATTCATAAAAAAAGGAAGTACTGTAGTATCGAGGGGAGTGCATTTCTCTTTGTTCGATAGCACTAAAAGTAAAGTTAGTCTTTGCTGTCGGTTTCCTGATCCTGACTCCTGCACAGAAAAATTGAGGGAGAGAGATTTCGTGACCATGAAACGCTTAATGGATGATTTACTGTGGAGTCGGACGCTCTCCTCTGCATTTCATTCATTACATCAGACATCAGTAAATGTCGTCGCAGTGAGACAAAACCTGAGGGTTATTTAGTTTTTAGTTTTTTTAGATGGAACAAGCGGGCAGTCTGACGTGCAGGCTGCAGAGTGTGTTTAACCTGCGACCACTAGCAGCCCTTGTCATGGAAACGTAGACAACAACAAGCTGAAGGAACCTTTTAGTTACTTGGAAAATAGTCAAAATTACAAGGAAGTTCTTGGTGGATAGAGGCATCAGTATTATATGAATTCATAACCACTTCTTGGAGTAGCTTTAAGTAATGACAAGGGATAGGTCCTGTAAATGATCACATGAAAATAGACCCATTCATCGTTGGTGTTCTAGAATGCTACTTACACAACTCTACATTCATCTCTCCAGTTGCCGGACAGCTACAGCGCCCCCTGGAGGCTTGTGTTTTCCACGCAGCTACACGGGGAGAGCTTCAGCCGAATGGTGGGCGGCCTGACAAAGTGCGGGCCCACGCTGCTGCTCATCAAAGACACAAAGGGCCACGTTTTTGGGGGCTTCGCCTCCCACGCCTGGGAGACCAAACCTCAGTTCCAGGGTGAGAGAGGAGACTACGATGTTATTTGCTATTTGAGGAATAGCTTCTCTAGCTCATTAGCTGCCTTCCAACAACTTCATAGAGAACACGAGCCTACATGACTTGCTCTCTCGTGTTAGCAAGTGAACCAGTGCTACAAAGTTTTGCATAAGAAATAGTATGCTTGATATTGAATATAACTGTATCTCAGGTTCTTGTCATTATTGATATAACTGATAACAAACACTGTGATTAGCTTCCCTCAACATAAAGTATGGTTTTGCAGCTAACCAGTAATAGCATGAGTTATCAAACTTGCAGAGTATATTAGAAACCTGATAAAAGTGCACTTTCATATTTTTCACTTTTACATAATTATTACTAAGTATTTTGCTCAGTATGATCCTGCCTGCGCCAGTCTATTGGAACCTTTTCTTGATAAAAATGTGCAACTGTCACAGATTTGCATCTCTGTGTTTCAACGCTTTTATACTTCAACAAAATGACAACATTATCGTCTAACTTGACAAACATCAGCTGAATTTATTGGCACAATTCAAACGTGATAGGAAAAACAAATTGTCTCTCGCCGTATATATTTTTTAATTATATAAAATAAGTTCCCATGGTGGTCCACAGGAAGGGGAGGGACTTGGCCTCTCTGTCGACCTTTTTCACAGTAGATCATGTCAATTACATTGTAGGTGCATCAGTATGCCAGCGTGCACATTCTTAGTGCACTGGAACTTGGCTCTTCTTTAAGGTGCTGCTTTAGATGTCTAGACCCTGGATTATGAGACTGGTCATTTTGCACTGCTGAATAAAGAACAGAGGTGAGATGTCTCTTACAGATAGCAGGTCATTTCAGCTTCTAAATAGTAGAAACAGTACGATCACATTAGTGTGGACTAGACCCCACATGAGGACAGATATTAAAGCGCTGAGAAGGAACCATTGAGGAAGTAATACTACTTGTTTGAATACTGTGGACTGTCACTTGAGTTTTCTCTCAGATCTTAATACTTTGTATATGTGTGTGTGTGTGTGTGTGTGTGTGTGTGTGTGTGTGTGTGTGTGTGTGTGTGCGCAGGTGACTCCAGATGCTTCCTGTTCACCGTGTTCCCCAGACTGAGAGTTTATACAGCAACAGGATACAACCAGCACTTCATGTACCTCAACCAGAACCAGCAGACCATGCCCAACGGACTGGTGAGACTGCACTAGTTTAACGGAGGGGGACTTCTGTTGCTCATAGCCTGTAATTATCACATTGAGCTTAAAATGTAATTACCTTCATTTAGCCAGTAAATATTGTTTTTCAGATATAAGTTTTCTGATTTAGGGGACAAAAACCTTTAATAGGTCAAACTGACCTGTCATGTTAATAGATAAATCACAAAGCTATGCATTATTGTGTTTCCAAGTGCCTTAACTAACTGCAGCTTGCTAACAGCTAACTTGTCCCATCATAATCCCCTGGTAAACACAGGGTGGTAAAATAATCCTTAGACATGCTGAAATCTGATGTTTTTAGCAAGCTAAAGGCATTTTGTTCAGCCCTTGTTTTTCCCTCTGGTGGGTGTGGTTTTCACAGTATGACACGTTGACTTATCACCTAAGAGCTGTTTTCAGTGAAAAAACTCTGTTAAACCCACTGTACACCACCTGCCCAACACTAAACATTAGACAGACAAAGTTAGAACTAAACTTTTCTCAGGAGCCAAAACAGAGCTAAAAGGAGAGTGACTATCCTCAATATATGTCAATTTTGTGTTTTCAGCTTTTTCCTCCAAGTGGCTTAAAACAATATATGAATGCAGCTTTGAAATGGCTTTGTAACATAAATAAGTTCTGATGCAGTATTACTGTTGGTTTTATTTTCAGCGTCATCATGCGCTTCAATTTAAGTCTTCCATCGAAATACTTTTTTGGCGTCACAATGGTCCCATTTTACTGAAATTAGATTTCACAAAACACGGTTAGTTGAATTCCAGGTAAATTGTTCCCACTTTAGGATAGAACAAAAAAAGACTTCATTGAATAAAATATGAATAATTGAATTCATTCTTATGTTTTGCGGTCTTCATCAGGGTATGGGCGGTCAGCACGGCTACTTCGGCCTGTGGCTGGACAGTGATTTTGGCCGTGGTCATAGCCGGGCGCGGCCCAAGTGCACCACCTACGGCAGCCCTCAGCTATCCGGAGAGGAGGAATTCACCCTGGACTCAGTGGAGGTGTGGGCGGTCGGAAAACCCCCCGAACCAGAGGAGGTCGGAGTACTTGCTTTTTTTGCCTTTATTTAATAGCAGTCACAATACAGGCAGGCAGGAAACAGGGGGGGGGGCAACATTTTTTTATTTTTTATTCAAGCAGAGGAGAACATGCACATCAGGCGTGTAATTATCTGCACCAGAAATAGAGAACCTCATTTACATTCCAGCTGTTTCCTTTTAGAATATGAAGAATTAAACCTGTGCTATTTCTGTATGTCGTGTGTTTCAGGGCAAGGAGGGGAAGGGCAAGAAGAGCATCCTGGATGCGGATCTAGAGGTCCAGGCCATGATGGAGATGACAGGGAAGACTCTACACAGTCAGGGCCTCAGGGAGCCAGAGGAAGACCAAGAGCAGTGAGGGGCAACAGGGAGATAGACCCAAAACAATTTGAACTTATTGGGGCTCCCAGTCCACCTGGTACTACTGATACAAATTGGGATTTTATCATCCGTCACACCTGGTTAACATTTACTCCTGACTTTTAAGACATGTCCTCTGTATACGATATAGGGATATGAGATTTCTGTTTCCCTGTCTTTAAGCTTGGACCTTTTAACCCACAAAATGCAGCTCTTTTGGATCACTGAACCCTGAGAGGCAACTGAGGGACAATATCTGGTGATCCAAACTGACCTGAATTGTTTTCTCACCTGTGTTTATAACTTTTAAAACGTTTTGATGGGATAATCTTTCTAATTTACTTTTTTTTTCTCTATCTGTGATTAACATCTATCTGGATTTTTTTGTTGTTGTCAGGATCATTTTTCTAAGTGTTTGTTGTTGTATTACTCATTTTGGCCACAAGAGGCTGAGATGCACCACTACATTTTCTAAATAGCACTAAAATCATTTGTGTTTTCTTCAAGGTTTTAATTTACATATCACACAATATAATTGTGTTTAGATTGTATGGATCATTTAAAAGTCACCTGGTAGAAAACACAAATTATTTTAGCACTATTTTGAACATGGGGGGACATGGGTCACAGATGGCAAAACATTATACTTTAAACAAACAATGTCCGTCCTATTTCACAGAAGAACATAAACACAGTTGAGAAAACAATTTAGATCAGAAAATGGATACCTAGATTTTCATTTTTTTGCTCGCTTGCCTCACAGGGCTTCCATATTTCATAACACTAAAGTCATTCTCATGTTTACACCGATCAGCTGTTGAAGATGGCGTTTGCTAAAGAAGATGTCAGAAGTCATTACAACAGAAACCGGGCCGACAAGGTTTAAGTAGGTCTGAAGGCAGCTTATAATTGGTCTGTAAAGTCAAATCTAACCCCTTCACTCACAACTGAGAGCTACCAGTGTGCATAAAGCCAGCTTCTGTCATCAGTGTGAAAGGGACCAATGTGTCATGCGTGTGTTCACTCTTACATCCTCCAAGCTCCAATGGTGTTAAATAGATAGAAGCAAACCTTTTTGAATACATATTCACTAGATACCGCAGAAAGATCTATCAGATAAGAGGCAGTAGAAGATGTTTTTTTTCCCCCAGCAGTGGCCTCAGGCAACCAGAATGCAATGCTTCCACATCATCTCTAATCAAACCACAAACTGAAGTACTAGGTTGAGGAAAGTGAGCACAATAAAACGAAATTACACCATTAAAAGTTGTATATAGCAGTAAAATAATACATGGAATGTTCCTGAAGGTCTGGGTTTAAAGGAGGTAAGGATCTCCCTCAGCCCATTTTAAGATAAGTCCAATTGTGAATTGCCGTGTGACAGATCATTTTATTGCTACAGTAATAAACAACCTTTAGGTTTAAGAGACACAATCCGACTCTGGCCTGTTCTCCAACGAGCTGCTTTACCGGAGCCATTATATGTACAGTTGTGTGAAAAAGTGTTTGCCCCCTTCCTGATTTCTTATTTGTTTGTCACACTTAAATGTTTCAGATCATCAAACAAATTTAAATATTAGACAAAGATAACACAAGTAAACACAAAATGCAGTTTTTAAATGAAGGTTTTTATTATTAAGGGGGTGAAAAAATCCAAACCTACATGGCCCTGTGTGAAAAAGTGATTGCCCCCCCTGTTAAAACATAAATTAACTGGTTTATCACATCTTTGGAAAGCTGAGTTCAATTTCTCTAGCCACACCTGTTCTCAATCAAGAAATCACTTACATAGGACCTGCCTGACAAAGTGAGGTAGACCAAAAGATCCTCAAAAGCTAGACATCATGCTGCGATCCAAAGAAATTCAGGAACAAATGAGAAACAAAGTAATTGAGATCTATCAGTCTGGAAAAGGTTACAAAGCCATTTCTAAAGCTTTGGGACTCCAGCAAACCACAGTGAGAGCCATTATCCACAAATGGCGAAAACATGGAACAGTGGTGAACCTTCCCAGGAGTGGCCGGCCGACCAAAATTACCCCAAGAGCGGCGACGACTCATCCAAGAGGTCACAAAAGACCCCAGAACAACATCCAAAGAACTGCAGGCTTCACTTGCCTCAATTAAGGTCAGTGTTCATGACTCCGCCATAAGAAAGAGACTGGGCAAAAATGGCCTGCATGGCAGAGTTCCAAGACGAAAACCACTGCTGAGCAAAAAGAACATAAAGGCTCGTCTCAGTTTTGCCAGAAAACATCTTGATGATCCCCAAGACTTTTGGGAAAATACTCTGTGGACTGACGAGACAAAAGTTGAACTTTTTGGAAGGTGTATGTCCCATTACATCTGGCGTAAAAGTAACACGGCATTTCAGAAAAGGAACATCATACCAACAGTAAAGTATGGTGGTGGTAGTGTGATGGTCTGGGGCTGTTTTGCTGCTTCAGGACCTGGAAGACTTGCTGTGGTAAATGGAACCATGAATTCTGCTGTCTACCAAAAAATCCTGAAGGAGAATGTCCGGCCATCTGTTCGTGACCTCAAGCTGAAGCGCACTTGGGTTCTGCAGCAGGACAATGATCCAAAACACACCAGCAAGTCCACCTCTGAATGGCTTAAGAAAAACAAAATAAAGACTTTGGAGTGGCCTAGTCAATGTCCCGACCTGAATCCGATTGAGATGCTGTGGCATGACCTTAAAAAGGCGGTTCATGCTCGAAAACCCTCCAATGTGGCTGAATTACAACAATTCTGCAAAGATGAGTGGGCCAAAATTCCTCTACAGCGCTGTAAAAGACTCATTGCCAGTTATCGCAAACACTTGATTGCAGTTGTTGCTGCTAAGGGTGGCCCAACCAGTTATTAGGTTTAGGGGGCAATCACTTTTTCACACAGGGCCATGTAGGTTTGGATTTTTTTTTCCCCTTAATAATAAAAACCTTCATTTAAAAACTGCATTTTGTGTTTACTTGTGTTATCTTTGTCTAATATTTAAATTTGTTTGATGATCTGAAACATTTAAGTGTGACAAACATGCAAAAAAATAAGAAATCAGGAAGGGGGCAAACACTTTTTCACACAACTGTATATGTGAACATGTGACTGATGACAAGATGAGTGATTTAACCATCTGAGGAGCTTGGGAGTTATTCAGGGAATGTCTTGACTACAAGAGGAGAGATTGACTTTTTATTCTAATACCAGGGATTCTAAATACTTCCTCCCTTCTCAAACTGACAGTTGTGGATAAGCTTCTTGAATACAAGAGACAAAAGTACCTCTGGATTTGTTTGTGTTGAATTTTTATTTATTTAGCATTTTAGGTCTATTGCTTGTCCACCCACATCATGGCCCACACATTAAATGGAATGTTGGATACGTTTTTTTTTTGTGTGGAGCAAATCTACGACATGGAGCAGCAGGTACAACAGTTTTAATACAAATTCCTGTAAAATGTACCATTATAAATAGACCTGTATTGTGCAAGCAGATGTGAAACTGTGCATTTTATTGTCTTTTTGTATCGGGTACAACTGAGACTGAGGAGCTGCATCCAAATCATCAGGTGTGTGGTAGAGCATGTAATGACAAGCAAAGTCTCAGTCTTTTAAAGCTGGGGTCAGTAATGTTGAGCTGTACGAGTGTACGGTAGATTTCAAAGATTATTGAACGTAAAAACCCAGCCCAGGATTGCCAACTCTTTTCCATTAACAGTAGCTAGCAGCATTAGCTCCAGAGAACGCTGAATGTATTGAGAAACTGGGCAAATCGGCAACACTGACAGCCCGCCCCTTTAGGCCTCACTCCAAAGCCATACCCCCAAAATTAATTACGCATCATGATGAAGGCAAACACTTCATAATGAAAGCAAGCGCAAACATTAATGAACATTAGTTTATCGTTATGAACGAAAATGCATCATAATGACGTAAACACAATAAAAGTAAATACATCATAATGATGTAAACATAATAAAAGTAAACGCATCATAATGATGTAAACATAAAAGTAAACGCATAATGATGTAAACATAATAAAAGTAAACGCATCATAATAATGTAAACAAGAAAAGTAAACGCATCATAATGATGTAAACACATAAAAGTAAACGCATCATAATGTAAACAATAAAAGTAAACGCATCATAATGATGTAAACAAAAGTAAACGCATCATAATAATGTAAACAATAAAAGTAAACGCATCATAATGATGTAAACATAATAAAAGTAAACGCATCATAATGTAAACATAATAAAAGTAAACGCATCATAATAATGTAAACAAGAAAAGTAAACGCATCATAATGATGTAAACACATAATAAAAGTAAACGCATCATAATGTAAACAATAAAAGTAAATGCATCATAATGATGTAAACAAAAGTAAATGCATCATAATAATGTAAACATAATAAAAGTAAACGCATCATAATGTAAACATAATAAAAGTAAACGCATCATAATGATGTAAATGTAATAAAAGTAAACGCATCATAATGTAAACATAATAAAAGTAAACACATAATGATGTAAACACATAAAAGTAAACGCATCATAATGATGAAAACATAATAAAAGTAAATGCATCATAATAATGTAAACATAATAAAAGTAAACGCATCATAATGATGTAAACATAATAAAAGTAAACGCATCATAATGATGTAAACATAATAAAAGTAAATGCATAATAATGATGTAAATGCATCATAATGAAAGTAAATGCATCATAATGAAAGCAAGCGCTTCATAATGACATTAACGCACCACAATGAACATAAACGCATAAAAATGCATAATAATTAATGCATTTGCAAATCAAATGCATGATGATGATGTTAACATATCATAATCAAGGTAAACGCATCATAATGACGTAAGCCAATCAGAATTAACATAAATGCATCATAATGGAATATAGACACATCATACTGAAAGTGAATGCATCATGACTACATCATAATGAAAACGAACGTATCATAAAGAACGGAAATGCATCATACTGACGTGAACGCACCATAATAAACAAACGCATCATAATCAAGGCAAGCGCATCACGATGACGAGAATGTGTCATTATCAACGAAAAGTCATCATAATGACGTCAACGCATCTCAGTCAACATAATCACATCATAGAAAAAGCAAACTCATCTTAATATGAGCAAATATATCATAATTAATATAAACACATCATAATGAAAAAAATGCATCATACTGTAAACAAATGCATAATACTGTAAGCAAATACATCATAATGAAAAAAAATGCATTATACTGTAAGCAAATGCATCATAATGAAAAAAAATGCATTATACTGTAAGCAAATGCATCATAATGAACGTAAAAGCATCATAATGGCAGCAAACAAATCATATTATGAGCAAATAACTCATAATGAACATAAACACATAATGACTTAAACGCATCATAATCAACGCAATCACATCATAATGAACATAAATGCATCATAATGAACCTAAATGCATTATAATAAACATAAATGCATCATAATGAACACAAACGCATCATAATGAACGTAAATCTTTCATTAATGGAAGCATTTTTCTAATAATTATTAATATAATATTTGTCATTCGATTCTAGATCAGTTATTCCCAACCATTCTTTTCATGCGAATGATCCAGTAATTCATAAAACAGAAGCATGGATTATAGGAAACTGGGAATACATTTCTCTGCTAATGCTACCCTCATCCACAGATACGTACTGTATATTTGTGGTCATTTAGTGTTTCTTCCTAGTTGTTTTGTGTCTCTTTGTGGTCGTTTAGTGTTTCTTC
>NW_022280071.1:491579-491650 GCF_004355925.1 Anarrhichthys ocellatus
TCCTAGTTGTTTTGTGTCTCTTTGTGGTCGTTTAGTGTTTCTTCCTAGTTGTTTTGTGTCTCTTTGTGGTC
>NW_022280071.1:496650-523789 GCF_004355925.1 Anarrhichthys ocellatus
TCTTCCTAGTTGTTTTGTGTCTCTTTGTGGTCATTTAGTGTTTCTTCCTAGTTGTTTTGTGTCTCTTTGTGGTCGTTTAACCTCTCTTCCTAGTTGTTTTGTGTCTCTTTGTGGGCGTTTAGTGTTTCTTCCTAATTGTTTTGTGTCTCTTTGTGGTCATTTAACCTCTCTTCCTAATTGTTTTGTGTCTCTCCGTAGTTGTTAATGTATCATAGCATATGTATCATAATGCAAGCAAATCCATAAAAAAAAAGAGCAAAGGCATCATAATGAATGTAAATGCCTGATAATGAAGGTAAACGCGTCATAATGACTGTAAGCGCGTCATAATAAAAGGAAAGGAAGAGGGGGCCCGGAGGGAGCAACTACTTTCACTTGTGTTTCTCAGTTGAGTGTCAGTGTGTCATAATTTGCTCATAAGCTGTAAAATGTTGGCATCACGATAAACGACCAGATCTCCACTTTGACACCACTAATTGTACCATTACAACATAACAAACACCTTCTCAGAGACCGAGACAGGCAACTCTGTATTCCCCCCCCCCCCCCCCCCACTCCTCCTCGCTGCTCTGCTACCATGCAAATTTACTGAGGCGAGCTACACATGCAAATCTCTGATATATAATCTTCCCACAGTAGCACAGCGGACGTGACTCCATAAAGAACGTTTATGCCTGTCCTTATATTTGTCTATGAAATTATTTTACCATTTTATTCCCAGAAATGTGAATATATTTGGAGCTTGGAATCACCTCATGATATGCTTTTCTTTGCACTTATTCCTCCCCGGCTGGAGGAAATGCTGTATATTTTTTTATCGATGGTCAACCTTGATCCCTTAATATCTCAATTAATCAATCAAACTTTACTCGTGTAGCACCTTTCATACGGGTTAATATTTGAGTTCTTAATGCAGGAGGCCTATGACATAATTATGATCTTATTGTTATTGGCTAACAATATCACAGCAAAAATATACTGTCAGCAGTAAAACAGACATTGGAAGACCAATGCACAAGTGTCATGCATTACATTGTGTTTATTTGCAATTCATTTGTTTTCCCATTTTTGTAATAATTATATATTTTCAACTTTTCTCAACCATTATCTTTGTCTCTCAATGCTCTGCCCGCATGCTGCCGTTCATGCACATATTTACATAGTTCTTGTGACGGAGCTGTATTTCCCTTTATGTCCAAATATCACTTTTGTTCAACGCTTACATAAATTCAGTTTGCTTCACTTTGATTCCACGGTATTTGCTGTTCTGGGGACTTGATTTTATTCTTATATGATCTTTTTCAAAACCTTTTTAGATGTCAAGAGACCCCCATTTGGTTTTGTCATCAGATTCTAGATCAATTATTCCCAAAACTTTTTGCCTTGCAAAAGGTAGAAGCAAAAGACAGAAGCATGAATTGGAGGTAATTGGGTATACATTTCTTTCTCTGCTATCCTCATCCACAATTATTTCTTTGAAGGATATATTTTTTATTTCATGACACTGGTTGAATGTAACATTTACTCAAGTACTGTAAAAAAGTACAGTTTTAAGGTAACTTTGCTTAAATATCCCCAATTGAACTGTATTTCAGAGGGTTTTATTGTACTTCATATTTCATACTATTTCATACTATTCATATTTCTGTTCATCCATCAGTCCTAATATTCCAATAATATAACAATATAACTCCAAATTGGATCATTCTTAAGCATAATACACATTGGTGAATTATGAGACAATGGGCCCCCTGTACACAGACATGCCAAAGGCTCCACTAACCAGGAGCAAGACACAAAGACTTTGTAGTAGTTTTTTGTCTCTTTGAACCAGGAAGAGACTCAAAATGACCACATACATGTCTCTTTGAGTGACATTTTGCAGGTGAAGGGAAGGGGGGCCTCTGACACTTTGGGCCCCTGCGCCTGTACCCGGTAGGCCCGTTCAATAATCCCTCCATGATAATACGTACTTTTACTTTTGATACTTTATGCACAGAATGCTGACACAACTTTAACTTGATTAAGGTTTTGAAAGCGAGACACATCATTTTTGAACTGTGGTACTTTTACTTAAGTGTAGGATCTGAGTACTTCTTCCAGCACTGATCAAAGATTCGAGTAAAACACATGTTTTCCATCTTTGTTTTTCCTTCCCACTTTTAAACATTTTTAATCGAGCATTCTTTCAAGTCAGTGCGAGCATTCTTAGCAGTCCGCGGACCTTCTGGACCACCTTAACGGACAAGCAGGGGTCCTCGTGCCGCCGTTTGACAGCCACCTGTCTAACACATAATGTAGATGGAGTTCGTTTAAGATGGCGCAGCTTTCTCTGCGTCCTCAAGCTGCACTCAGCATCAGAGACCACATCCACTAAAACAAGACACGGAGCTCCTGAACATGGAGAACACGTCTTCATGCTGACGGCTCGGAGCCTCCCGCCCGGTGCCTCCCGCACAGTCTCGTTTGCATAGATACCGTCCTGGCTTCCGGTCCTTTTTTTTTTGCAAAACTTGTAAGCTATGCTTGTAATACAAGTTAACTTTTACTTCCTTGTACACACAGATAGAGGAACTGACCGTTTTGCGGGTGGCCTGTTGCTTTTTTGTTGTCAACACTCTACATCCTCTCCGAGCCTCATTTCATGACTTTCTAAATCATGACCAGTTAGAACGTTGCGGGAGCAGAACACAACCCAATTCACTAGTGAGGTAAGTCTTTCACTTTGCTGAAAAGTGCTTTTTTATATGCTGCCTGTGGTGTGAGTGTGACTGAGTTCAGTTAAGAAGAGGGGGAAATCCGCTTTTTACCGGCAGCAGCATATCCTCTGCTGGGCTGGTGTGACTTGATAGCTCACAGCATGGTGTCGGTCCCGTGTCTGTCTGTCAGACCGGCTAAACCGGCTTGAATCGCACGAGAACAGCAGCTGGCGGTTTGCTGCGTTCACCATCACACTTGGATCTATTTCTTATATGTCATTATGGCCCTAATGGCGAACAGGGCTGCTGGATTCTTTTGACGGCGCCTCTCTGGGGGTAAGACCCTTTGAAAGCTTAGGTATAGAGTTAGTATTATAATCATTTATGTTTCTTTCTGTTGTGACCAAATTTGTTTTGGTTTCCCTATTGTCTTGCCTCTTTATAGGGGAGACATTGTAGATGAAGAGTCAAGTAACTGAAATGTTGTGTTGACATTTTTGCATAGTTCCTTTACATCTATTCACTATAAGGTCATTGCATATTTATTATAAATTCACATGGAATAAAATACCAAAACAAATGGTGTGAATAATACAGCAAGACAATGTCTACTCAGGACAAGCCAAGACAAGGACAAAGCCAAAACTTTGATTGCAGTTTGTTACAAATGATTTTATTATTTCTGCTTCTTATGGTGATTCCCTTTGAACAGAAAGGGGCTTGGTGTGAAGCCAGGGTGACCACCTATTGGGTCCATGCAGAACCATTTTTGCTTCATTTCTGATTTCTGAACTTCCTAGTTGTATATCGTACATTCAGTTCAAATCATATCTTCACCGTATCTTTACCCCAGAAGGGTTTTGTTGTTGAATTATATCAAGATGTGTGTCTATACGTATTGATAGAAAACTATTAGGGCTGTTTGACATGTCTCTGGAAGTTCATTTGATCTATTTGAGCGTTGTGCTCGAGCCTTTTATCCCCGATACAAGCAGTTGCTATTTTGTATAACTAACAAAACAAAGAGCTCTGAATGTCTGCATAGTTGGCTAAAAAATGAATAGTAGGCATTCCTTAATGCTTTCAAGTAGCTGACAAACAATGATAGACTGAAGGTCTTGATTGGACTCACAGTATGTTAGAGCAGCGCCGATGAGAACACGCTTGTTCAGAACGGGCAGAATGTGGCCTGTGGTGTTGCTGCTTGCAGCTTTCTGGAACCGCTCATGCAAACAACTTCACACTCAGCACTGCGCTTCCTTTCGTCCTCAGCAATACGCCTGCCATGACACGCGGCTAGTCACGGTCAGAAATGAAATACACTCTAGTTCAGGGGGAAACAAATATTTCAGATTTTAGCGTTGGGTAAAGGTCCGAGACCCCCAAACTAAACGGGCCCCAAACAGCTATAGGTTTATTATGATGTTTAGATATGGAAAATATTGAATTATGTTACTATTCTAACTCATCAAATAACTTACAAAAGGCCCCCAAAGCAGGAAACTCTCCAGCATGGTTTTAGAATTAGAAGCTGTGTAAATGTCAGTACATTGTGCTGATGATGCTTCTCTTTCACTCTGCACTTGAAGTAAACAGTTGAATGCAGGAACTTAAATTAATGTGCGATATTAATAGTTTATAGTTTTACTTCAATATTTTTTAGTCAGCCTACTTCTTCTACAACTGTCAATGCCAACATGCCAAGTTAGAGAAATTGTAAAAACTAAAGCAAGACGGCATTTGCCCAGGGCCCTTAAATGACTAAATCCACCCCGTGAAAAACACAACCTGGTCGGGGTTAATCGCAGTCAGAAACAATGGTGAATACACTTAGCGGAGGTCATTTCCAAAATAGGCGTATTCGACGCTTGCTTTGAACATAAACACCACGGTTAAAAAGTAGAGCTTGGCTTTGAGGTATTTAGCTGCTGGTAATGTTATTAGTGTTATAATCAAGCATCAAGTTAGTATCAAGCCTTACTGCTTCCACGTTGTTGGGGGGGGGGGGGGGGCCGTTCATTGCTCGTGGCGGCCGTTCATTGCTCGTGGCCCTTTCGGGGCCGAGTGCTTGACACCAGGTACACGCTGCTGGGAAGTGAAGGGTTTGGTTGTTAGCATATCCAGCATCCAGCAGCAGAAGTGAACCGCAGTCAATGAAAGCCCCACTGCTGACGACATGCTGAAGTTCATTAATTTATTCAAAGTTTATTGATATTGAATGAGTCACGTGTCCAAATTGCACCCAATTCAACTAAGCACTCCATGAGATCCACTGTGAAACACCCACCAAGTGTGAAGTACATCAAGTGACAGCTTGTCGAGAACATCTTCCCCAGGTTCACTGTTCAGCACTGTAACCGTTGTTTGCACCATTACAGTTGTTTGCCCTGTTTGCACCATTAGCTGTCTGCACTGTTACAGTTGTTTGCCCTGTTTGCACCATTAGCTGTCTGCACTGTTACAGTTGTTTGCCCTGTTTGCACCGTTAGCTGCAAGCCATCGCCATGTTGAGAGCGGTGTGAAAGCAATAGATATGTTCTGAATTTTGTGCGTTTCGTACCTTTAAAGAGGCTAAAAAAGCTCAGCAGAGAAGTATAGTTGAAAGATTATTGCTGTGGGTTTACAAGCAACCATTTCACATTACACATCATCAATCAAGTGTTTACAGAAGAGTTTGTGTGCGTGTGTGTGTTCTCTCATTATTTTGTTACTCCCCTTGTGCTGAATACAACTAGTGCAAACTCTTTGCACTCGCTGTGACTTGGGCTATAGTTACATGCATCACAGTTCTCCTTTTGTCTTCAAAATCGGCAATGTTTCTTTTTTATACCTTCATATTCAATTATAAACTCCATGTTCATCCTTTTTCAAATGAGTAATGTAGCTTTAAGTTCCGTTACTAAGTTTGTAATAAACTGGTTACATTTGTTTTGATTTGTATATTGATAACGCATTTGAATATCTTCAGCATGTTTTGAACACATAAAGCTTACTTTCAACTTTAATCCTAAAGCTCATAAAAGAAACTGTGGTTGCAGTCAGTGGACTCTGGTGAAACGAACTTTTGGTTTAGTCTACAAAATATAAACCACACTATTTTCAACTACCGTATCTTCCATTCCTCTGGCCTTTCACGGTGGTTTATTTTAACCAGTGAGAATTGTTCTGCCCCTTCTCGGATTTGTCTTATGCAATTCATGCAGTTTTGACCTGGGGATTTTCCACCCAGTGCAATTTTGTGCAAATGAAATGTGCTCCTTTTTAGCATAGAAGAGTTTGTAGGCATTTGTGTGAATACCTATGTACTCCATCGGTGTATATGTGTGAGTGTTCCGGTGTGTATAAGTAATAACACAGCAACAGAGCAACATCCTCATTTCATATAAACACTGGCTTTCCTGAAGCGGGCGTGCTTGTGAGAGCGTAACGTGAACACCGTATCACCACAGTATTTGTGTAATGCATTGCTGCAGCACCAGTATGAGGACATTTAGTTAATCTGAACAAGGCTGCAGTGATGCCAATAGGGACAGTCCCTTCACAGGGGTTCGGGTTTCAGCAGGGAACACAAGGGGACCGGTTGTGTGATAATGTCCATTAATCATTAACGTCCCTCCAAAAATACTAAGGAGCACTTTTTATTTACCAGATTCCATCTTTCATATATAATAGTGTAGCTGAATGCAGGCAATGGATATTTACACATATGTGGTTTCACATTTTTTGAATAAGCAATGAATTCATCTGCATCTTTTTATAATGATAAGCTTTTTTTCTGAATTCTTTCTGGACCTTAAGTATAAACATATGTTAAAACACTTTCATATATAAAGAACGGGGTCCCAGTGCCGACGAATAATGTGTTTATGGGCTTTATTGGTTCTGTCTTGTCTTTAATAGCTCGTTATTTCTCACTTAATCCAACAGAACTCCCGTAGCACTGTTTTCTTTCGATATCTTTCGGCTCATTTGCAATTTAAAGAGAAGATACCAGGTCGACCTTCAACACTTCCAAAGTATGTGCCCACACTATTTCTAATTCATCTGGCACCATCACTGCACCATGTCTTTTCCTGGTTCGTTTGAGCCATAAAAATGCACCGCGTCGGGGGAAATTGTCATCCACCTACTGACAAATTTGCTGATTAAGCGGTGGGGACTTCAAATGTGCTTTATTTTATCGAACCAATGTCAGTTTCACCTCAATCAAAACCACCACATCTACAGGGGAATCCACAATGATTGACATACTGTACGTAATTGTATTGAAAAAAGGACGAGAAACTGATAAAAGTGAACTGAGGCAGAAAGAGAGCACGCTCACACAATAAGATTTGTATCTGAGCTCGAACATTTGCATGTGATATTACTACTGCTTTTGTACGTGAGGAAAAGTGGGTGGCACTTCAGGAGGGCTGGAGAGGACACACAGAAACAACCGGTAGACAGGAGAGCAGGGGCCCTGGTGAGCACGGGGTATTAGATATGGCTTTAATTTATATTTTTAAGTGGGACCTACAACAATTTTACAAACAAGTTCAGTTTACTCGTTGAAAGGAGTGCTAATCAGCCGGTGAAAACATTTCATTAATAATTCTATCCTGTAGCTTTGAAAGCTTTACAAAGTTTGAAAAAACCTGATGGTGTCATCAGGGTTGTCTGTGATTGGACTTGAGGCTAAAAATGTTAAACAGAAAACCTGCATTACAAACGAAAGTTACGAATGTAACTATGGTTCTATGAATCCTGGATGACCGCCAGAGGCAGTGCTTAGCAGTGGATATCTTCTGCCTCGCGCATGCGCAGGTCGAGTATTTATACCAACAAAGTCACCTGTGACCTCGGATGACCCCCGTCGTCTATAAGTTACGGTGTCATCCTGAGATCAGTCCTACGGAATCTTCTCGCGAGTTCACGGGATTTCGAGTGACCAAGAACTCTGGCGGTCATCCAGGATTCATAGAACCGTAGTTACATTCGTAACTTTCGTTCTATTTCATCCTTATATCAACAGAGTCACAAGGAATCACAGTAACTACCTCGTATAGCTCCGGCAGAGGAAATTGGCCAAAGAACCCTCCCCAGTGGGTGAGGGGTGGCAACGTTAACTCTGTAGTGTTTGGTGAATGTGCTCGGTGATGCCCATGAGGCCGCAGCATATATATCCTCCACAGGCACACCTCTCAGACCATGATGTGGAGACACTCCTGGTAGAGTGGCCCTTCACCCCGGATGGCTGAGCGCAGTCGCTCGCCTTGTATGTATAGGCAATGGCCTCCGCTATCCAGTGGGATAGGCGCTGTTTTTGAAGGAGCACAGCCCTTCGTAGGCCCACCATAACTGTCAAAGAGCTGCTCCGACCGCCGCATGCTAACGGTGGCTTCCACATAAGCTCTGAGGGCCCGCACTGGGCACAGCAGCCTTGACCTCTCCTCTCCTGATGGGGGGGGCGGGGTGTCAAACTGCACGAGCTGGATAGGCTGGTTGATATGTGAGCGTGTCAACACCTTTGGGAGAAATGCTGCATTAGGCCACGAAGTGACACCCAAGCCATCCGAGTTCCATCTCAGACATGATTCATTTACCGACAGGGCATGCAGCTCGCCTACACATTTAGCTGAAGTGATGGCAAGGAGAAAAAATGTTTTGGCCGATAGCCATCTCGGTTCCGCCTGTGCCAGGGGTTCAAAGGGAGGCAAGCATAGGGTGTCCAGTACCAAGGGTAGGTCCCATGCAGGGGCCTTCGGGGCACTCGGGTGACGCAATCACTGAGCCCCTTTTTTAGGAAGAGGGACACCAGTCTGTGGCTCTCTACTGTGTCATTGTCGACCTTAGTATGCTGCCCCGAAATAGCGGCCACATATACTCCAAGGGTAGAGGGAGACCGGCCCTTATCTAGGAGGGACTGTAGAAACTCAAGTACAGCAGGCAGGGGAAACTGTACTCGGACCTTGTTCTGAACCGCACACCAGTCAGAAAACAGCTTCCACCTGTTTTCGTACTGCAGACGAGTAGATCGCGCCCTGGCATTAAGAATAGTCAGTCTGACTGGTTTTATGCAGCCAAACAGCATCCGGTCGGGCCAAACCCATAGTTGAAGGCGGCAGGGATTGGGATGCCAAATCCGACCTTCTAGTTGCGACAGGAGGTTGGGGAAGAATGGTGAAAAAGGCATAAAGAAGATCCTCTGGTCACGTGTGAGCCAGGGCATCTTGACCCAGAGGACTGGTCCTCTCCGTCACCAGTGGGGGCAGTAGGTCGACATCACGTCTGGATGTAGCCGCCACTCTCCCGGTGGAGGCTTGTGATGGGACAGGAAATACACAACCTGGTTCCGTTCTCCTGGTGGGTACATTGCCCGAAGGCTGGTCAGGCGGGCACGGTGATACTCGTAGTAACTTCTGCAGATCTGGTGCCCCCTTGATGCTTTATGTGAAAACACAGCAGAGGTGTTGTCCGACGGACAAGCACATGCTTTCCCTTCAAATATGGCAGGAAGTGTTTGAGCGCTAGCTCTAGAACATCGACATGCGGTCTTTGAGCAGACAACTGCCCCCAAGCAGTCCTGTTCTGCCACACTGCACCCCGCCTTGAGAGGCAGGCATCTGTTGTGACAATCTCCCGGCGGAATGGAACAGAGCCCATGGGGACACCGTTTGCCAGATATGCACTCTCCCTCCATGGGGATAGAGTGAGTAGGCACTGTTTTGATACTACTATTGCCCTGTGTCTGTGCCACTTGGCGTCCAAGTGAAGGCTGTTCAGCCATCTGTAAACCCAAGGGAACGACAGTTAAGGCAGCTGTCAGTTTACCCAATAGGTGGAAAAAAGAATGTAAGGCAATCGTCTGCCCCCTCGGAAGGGGGAGAGGTTGTGGGGGATGTCGCCCACACGCTGGGGCGACAGACAGGCCCTCATAGAACCACACTAATGAAGGTTATGCTCTGAGAAGGGCTCAGGTAGCTCTTCTCCATGTTCACCTTGAAGCCCCACCGGGCCACGTGAGAGAAGGCGAGCAGTGTCCTGTGCCGCCTGAAGCCGTGATGGCGCACAGGTCAGCCAATCGTCTAAGTACGGCAGTATTTTCACGCCCTGTGATTGCAGGGGGAAAGGACAACAGTAACACACCTTGTGAACACCCGTGGGGAGAAGGGAGAGTCCGAATGGAAGCACCCTGGACTGAAAGACGGCCTTAAAAGGCAAAACGAAGAAACTCTGTGGTGATACACCATGGTTACATGGGAATAGGCGTCGACAGACGTGAACCACTCTCCCTTGGAAACAGCACAAAGGGCGTCTGCTGTGCTCAATATGTGAAACGGCAACACCTTCGAAAACTTGTTGAGTCCCTTCAGATCTAGGGCTGGGCGCAGTCTGCAGCCTGTCTTCTTTACAAGAAAGTAAGTTGAGTAGAACACCCGGGCTCTTGTGACCGGGGGTTCGCCATCTCGATTGCACCCTTGGCCGGGAGCGCAGCTAACTCCTGGCTCAGGGTTTAGGGATTTTGCCGGATTGGTGATGCACAATGGGGTCATTTTTGACCTGGCTGAAGGTTGGGGGGCCGGCGTCAGATTTGAAGCTTATACCCTTATGTTAGGGTGGACACCGCCCAAGGGGCTGAAGCATGAGCTGCCCAGTAGCTGATCTGCTGCTGGGAGAAAAAAACGACAGCCAGCCCGGAGACATCATCTCCTGGCTCCCCTGCCTCTGGAGGCTTTGGGGGGACAACTGTTAGTCCCCAAGTTCGGAGGTTACCTGGCGGGGACTTAGGTAGGGTTGTATTGGTAGCGGGCCGGCCTCTCAGCGGGACACTGAGGCCCGTGGCAGCTACTGGGGTGAGCTGGGGGCTGAAAACGGCCTCGGGGGGCCGAAGTGGGACCCCTAGGTCTGCGGGGTGCGAGCACGTCCCTGTGAAGACCAGAGAACTGCTGCCTGGTCTGACTAGTTTGAACAGTCCGCTGAAACGCCTCTAGAGCAGCTGAACTGAACAGCTCCCCAGGTTCCACTAGGACAGTACTGAGGGTTCTCCTACATGTCTCCGACCGGGGTGGACATCAGACGTCCAAGTTCCCTCGACATGAGCGCAAACGCCTGCAATGAAGCATCACTGAGGCTGGTGGCGGAAGCGTCGAAAGTAGCCTGCTGCAGAGAAGCTGAGAGGGCAATCATGAGGTGGGAGTTGCCGATACGGTCCACAGCGCTGCTATGTCATAAGCCCTGGATAGCAGGTCATCTGTGACCCGACGTTGGGGACGAGGGCACCTGGCATCGGGCCTCAGAGTCTCCTCAGGGGAAACTATGAGGGACGCAATAGTCGGCTAAATGGCTGGCATACATGCAAGGCCAAATTTTGCCACCTCCTGCATGGCCGTCAGGGTTCGGCCATCTGATGTAAGGCGGGAGAGAGAGCCCTGGTGTCTCTCCAGCATGCATGCGACTCCCTCAGATATTCTTCAGAGGGAGCAACAGAAAAGGTGGTGAGGGCGGGAACGCGCCTCAAGAAGGCACTTGCAGGCGGAGGTTCCGGCTGCTGTGAATCCCACTGCAGGCGTGCCAGCGCCATGCGAATGATCAGGGTAGGTTGGGCTGGATTCAGCTGCCCTGACAGGGGGAGGTCGACCTCATGCATCAGGTGTTCCACTTTGGCCAGCCTAGCAGTGAGAGGGGAGCAAGGACACTCTCTTCACTAGTACAGTTGCTGTAAACTAGTGGTGTCCCACCAGTTAGCCTGAGCGAGGATGCTCTGTTAACTGTGACAGCCGTAAGGTTACAAAGTCGATGGACACAGTCCCAGTATCAGCTTTGTCTAGCTAGCATCTCACCAAGTTAGCCTAAGCGAGGACACTACTAACTGTCAGGTGTAAAAATAAATCTCAATGGACACAATGTCAATGTCGATCTGATCGAACTAGTCTCACCAAGTTAGCCTGAGCGAAAACACTCTGTTAACTGTGATAGCCGTAATGTTACAAAATCAGTGGACACAATGTCAATGTCGATCTGGTCGAACTAGCATCTCACCAAGTCAGCCTGAGCGACACTCTGCTCACTGTGAATGGCGGGCCGACAGCGTATATTCTACGCTCTCGTTAGCACGCCACTCGATTAGCTAGAGCAGAAGCGCTCTGCCAACCGTGGAAAACGAACAACGGTTATAGAAAAGAATGTTAATCAATATCACCGATTGCTGTCTTCACGACTTAGGTGGCCCTTATCAGATTGGTGAAAGACCGATGATAGGAGCGTCCACCCGTCCGGGGCTCGATGGTCTGAACGGCGAAAACACGCCATTCCCTCCTAAGACGGACAGTTGTCGCAGCCTTTGGAGGGCGAGAGATCCGCAAATCCGACCGGTGGTCACAAGGCTACCGCAACAAACTCTAATATGTCTTGATCGTAGACACATCTTTGTTTAAGCTTATGCTACCATGGTAGCTAGCCTGCGTAGCGAGAAGATGAAAAAGGACTGATCTCAGGATGACACCGGAACTTATAGACGACGGGGGTCATCCGAGGTCACAGGTGACTTTGTTGATATAAATACTCGACCTGCGTATGTGCGAGACAGAAGATATCCAGTGTTAATCAAGTACACTGGTGTGCATATCAAGTGGGCATTTGGGAGGCAGAAAGTGTCTTAATTGAAGACGCTTTTTAAGTTGCATTATGGGTAAATGTAGGATGTTGGTGTTTCGGAGCTCGAGCCATACATTGAAAATAGTGATTTTCTTTGAAACTATAACCTATAACCTATAACAATCCTTGAAAAACTCTTTCTTCCAAGAAGGGTTCTTCCGATGAAACGGATTCTTGATGGAACATTTCATGGAACACCCTTGAAAAAACCTTGCTTAAAAACAGGTTTCTTCAGAACTTAACTGGGAGAAACATGAAGCGATCAGTAAGAGTCAAAAATACAAAATACAAAAATACTCCTGTACACTCACGGTTGTTGGTGAGTGGTTTTACAGAGCGATGCTTATTTTGTAGACTTACAGAATCCAGCTTGCAGAGTACACAACAACAGCCAAGTTTAAGTCATTTAGTTACTCACAGAATTACCATTAATTAGCAACAGTTGATATGTTGTTTGACGTTTCCTCCATAATCAAAGCCTTTTACACTGTGAATGAGCGTTTCCGTGTGTGTCTCTCCCGTCCTGTCTCAGCTGCAGAGATGGCTCGTTCGGGGAAGCAGGGTGAGATGACGGAGTACAAGAAGATGCTGATCAAACGGGACATGGAGATGGGCGTAGTCATGACGGTGTTCCGGCAGAAGGCGGAGCGGCTCACCGTGCAGGTCATCATGGAGACCCGGCAGGTGGCGTGGACACGCACCGCAGACAAAACTGATGGTGTCCGTGAGTATATTAACAATGAAAAATCATCATCATCATCTCCTTGGTTTATTGGAGCATTTTTCAAAACGCAGTAACAATATCTCTTCACCATTAAGGGAAGATACACATTTACATTTAAGTGTTTATTTTACTACTTTGTCGATTTGTGTCTGTAGATTTCTCCTAAATTCACCAATAGTTACCATTAGATAATACCTCGTTGGTATATTTGAACATAACATTTCAGATCCAGTTCCTGAAAATGTATGCAAATTAGTGCACATTTTAAGAAGATAATGCATCATTTGTATATCTTAACATACAATTTCAGAATACTTGTAATAATAAATAATAATTGTCTTAGTGTAAGTAATCACCTGGGGATGTTTCATGGATGATATCTATTAGGCCTGTACTTTCCACCCTATACACCTGGGTTGTCTCTCCTTAAAGCCATTGGGCTCTAAGTTTAGGTAAAAGCAGACTTTCATTTTTAAAATTTATTTACATTTAATATTCACTAACTCATTACAGGTACGCTGAATTAATCCTATCTACTGAAATTATAGTTTACATGCTATTACACAGTTCAACCTGTAGATGACGGCTTGGGGTCCGTCGTCGTGGTTTGGTTTAAGAGAGAGGAAGCTAGAACATTCTATGTGCTAATGTGTGTTACCCGTTGTCATTGTTGTCAGGTGGGTAAACTGTTAAAACTTGGGAAATAAATGTTATAAAATGCAAATGGTTTATTTGATGAACAACTTGAGTAAAACTGGTTTAATGAGAAATACAGTAAACGCTGTTATTTTTTATTCTAATTACCGACTCGTATTAGCATGCTAGTTTGTAGCCTAGCTTGCGGTGCTAGCAAATGTATTAGCCAGGTGGCTTTTTAGTTTAGACTTGTACTTGAGCTCTGATACCCTTTGTTGGTATTTTCTCTGTGTTAAGGGATAAGTGAATGTGAAGTGTCACGTTTTGAACTAAATTTTGAGTTAACTGAGAGTTTTCAGTACAATATAAAATCATTACAGAAATTGATATTACATTCATAAAAATATCAAGGTAATTTTGGTTACCATTACATATAAACCAGGTAACTTAGTTACGTGTTGAAGGATCTTTGTTGAATGAATCACATTTCTAATGCAGACTGTGAACCTGGGATAAGTTGCAGGAGTTGCGTTTTTGGTGCTCTCAGACTCTACAGGCTGTGACATTCGTCCCCAGCAGAGATGATGACTTACGCCAGAAATATGCGTGTGCTGTGTTTCAGTGGACCTGTTTGAGATCAGAGAGGTTCGTCCAGGGAGGAACTCCAAGGACTTTGAGCGCTTTAAAGATGGGAAGGACAAACACGATGAAAACACCTGCTTCACAATCTTCTACGGCTCACTGTTTGTTCTCAACACCCTCAGTCTGGGAGGTGAGATCTTTATTTATTTGTTCTAATTACTTTTGATCAGAAGTGGATTTCTGTAGTATTGTGTTGGACCGCTGTTTTTGTCCTGTGTCAAACCCAGTGGCCGGCCGTGTATTCTATACCTGGGCCTTCAGTGCTGTCCTACTACAGTTGAACCACCTCCTCATAACCTCATTATGACGCCAGCATGACGGACAATGCATATAGTCAAAATCAATGTAATTAACACAATGACATGAACAAACTCACAAGTGAACCACCACATTTAACAACACTGTTCCTGTAAAGCCGGGTAGGTCTTTATTCAGTGTTACAATCATTAAAATGCTAAAGCAGCATGTGTATGCATTAAGTATGCTTTCAGTAGCATAGACGTGCTAACGCTAGTTAATGAAGTGCAAACAAACTCTGCTAATGTTATCGCCCCAGGTCTTTACCATCCATCCATCCATTTTCCTCCGCTTATCCGGGGTCGGGTCGCGGTGGCAACAGGCCAAGTAGGCTGACCCAGACCTCCCTCTCACCGGCAACATGTTCCAGCTCATTCTGGGGGATCCCGAGGCATTCCCAGGCCAGCTGGGAGATGTAATCCCTCCAGCGTGTTCTGGGTCTTCCCCGGGGTCTCTTCCCAGTTGGACGTGCCTGGAAAACCTCCAGTGGGAGGCGTCCAGGAGGCATCCTAATTAGATGCCCGAACCACCTCAGCTGACTCCTTTCGACGCGAAGGAGTAGCGGCTCGACTCCAAGCTCCCTCCTGATGACCGAGCTCCTTACCCTATCTCTAAGGCTGAGCCCGGCCACCCTACGGAGGAAGCTCATTTCGGCCGCTTGTAGCCGCGACCTTGTCCTTTCGGTCACGACCCAGAGTTCGTGACCATAGGTGAGGGTAGGAACGTAGACCGAGTGGTAAATTGAGAGCTTTGCCTTCCGGCTCAGCTCCCTCTTCACCAAGACGGTCTGGTGCAGCGCCTGCTTTACTGCTGCAGCCACACTGATCCGTCTGTCGATCTCCCGCTCCATCTTACCCTCACTCGTGAACAAGACCCCGAGATACTTGAACTCCTTCGCTTGAGGTAGGCACTCCGTCCCCACCTGGAGGGAGCAATCCACCGGTTTCCGGCAGAGCACCATGGCCTCAGATTTGGAGGTGCTAACTCTCATCTCCGCCGCTTCACACTCGGCTGCAAACCGCCCCAGTGAATGCTGGAGGTCACGATCCGAGGAGGCTAACAGGACCACATCATCTGCAAACAGCAGAGAGGAGATCCCGAGACCCCCGAACCTGACGTTCTCCACCCCCAGGCTGCGCCTAGATATCCTGTCCATGAAAGTCAAGAACAGGACCGGAGACAAAGGGCAGCCTTGGCGGAGGCCAACACCCACCGGGAACGTGTCTGACTTCTCTTGCCGAGAATGCGGACACAGCTCCTACTGCAGTCGTACAGAGACCGGATCGCATTTACCATAGACTGTATATTAGAAGTGGACCTAGTCATCGTGACGTTACTCATTGGTTTGTGGACTGTCGTTATGAAGCCTCCAGTTCGGCGATTTTGCTGTCTCCATCTTGGATTACGGCCGTCGCCATGTTGTCTTTTTTAACTGATAAAACGGAAGTTACCATATCTGGAATGCGGAGGAGTGACAGAGAGACGCCGCATAGGCTCTGGTAGCGGCAGCGACCTGTCAATCACAGTAAGCCCGCCCTAAAGCATTCCCTGCTTTATGGCCTATTTGACTCTAAATGGACCATCATTTACTAAATGAACATTATGCTGTATTGAAGAAGACTTGAAACTAGAGATTGAGACCATAAACTCATGTTTACAATGTTTACTGAGGTAATAAATCAAGAGAGAAGTAGAGTCATTTTCTCATAGACTTCTATACAACCAGAGGAGTCGCCCCATTGGCTTCACTCGGCAGAACCAGAGTTTGCCATCTGGTTTTTACGTAGAAATGTAACATTTTAGAAATGTATATCTCCTTCCAACCTCTCTGGCCAACAAGTTCCACTATTACACAACGTTTAACCATGACAAGCTCCAAATCCACTAAACCGGCGAAAAGTATTTCCTAAACAGCGGAGCAGATACGTAGTATAGTAATACTTTCTGTTTTGCTCATTTTCCAGCTGATTCTGTTGAGGAAGCACAGAAATGGCTGATAGGACTAGAGTTGCTGAGGCAGGAGACACTGGAAGCTCCGACTCCGGTTCTTATCGAGAGGTAGACTAACACACACATTCACACAGCTACTAGTGATAAAGACACACCTCTTAATTCATCCGTTTGTGTTCCTTTTCTTCCAGTTGGCTGAGGAAGCAGATGTATTCTGTCAATCAGACCAAAACACACAGGTATGTATGATCTGGTTACTCATACATGACTAGCTCTGTACATGCATGCTAAAGATCAATATTGTGTCTTATGACTGGTATGATATGACAAAATTCTCAATGGTAAAAAGTGTGTTTTCTAAATTATTAGATTCCATAGGACCATGTTGCATTGCACGGCTGCTGATCACATTCTTTGTCTTAACTGCTGAAAACTTAAAAGTTTATTTTTTTGCTAAATATTTTACACACAATAACACATATTGAATGCATGTTTATGATCATGGGGCTCGATGCACACGTGATGCACATTTCATGTTTGTGTCCTGCCCAGCATCTCCATGAAGGAGCTGAAGGCTCTACTAGCTTCCATCAACTACAAGCCCCCCAGCTCTCGTTCCATCAAAGACAAATTCCTGGTACTCTTGTCTTCTTTCGTCAACCAGAGGACTATTAGTCTATTCTAGAATGCAAAATATTCCAACTATCTTTCTCAGTCAGGGCTTTGTTTTTTGTTCTGCTTTCACAGGAAGTAGGAGGAAAGAAAGACCGCCTGGACTTTGTGCAGTTTCATAAATTTTACAACCTTATAATGTTTGAACAGAATGAGGTGAGTCTGTATTGAATCACATTGGAGTAAATACATACTGTATATATTATTGCACATGAGTTATTCCAGCATTTTCATTCATATTATATTTTAAACTCAGATCCTGGATGAGTTCAAAAAGGAATCGTGTGCTTTTATTTTGGGGTGAGCTCCTTTTTTCCCCTCATCTTTGCTAACACTGATGTAAATGAAAAGCGTGTAAAGATAGTGTGTATTTTGTCAGCATGACTGTGTGTTTGCCCTTCTTCATTATACAGTAACACAGATAAACCAGATGCCTCAGCAGTTCTGCTCCTTGACTTCCAACGATTCCTCACCTACCAGCAAAAGGTAAAATAAGCTACAGTGAATGATTAGTACACCTGAAAAAAGAGATGGTGTTTTTTTTGTGTCTGCCAAGTGGAGAGAGAATAGTTGATTGATGGGCATATGCATGCACTTCATACAGTAACCTGTATGAGTACTAGTCATTCATTTCAAACATTGTGACTGTGCTCCTGATGCCATTATATAGCAGCAATTCTATAAGAATTACCGTCCTGTTTTCTTTGCAAACTTGTCGGCCTGTAAAACCCTTTGAGATGACACACAGTGATTTGAGGCTTTAGCGAGCTAAGATATCTGCCTCAGCAGCGGTGACCAGAAGGCTAAACTATTAGCAACATTTTCTCTCCATCCCTGAAACGCTGCACCAATATTGTCAGACTCTCTTTTTGATAAGCCCGTCATCCTTTTTGGGGTTGCTTTGCAGTGTTGGCAGCTGTTACCAATGGTGGAATAGCAACTTTTCTGACGTTTTTACGGGCATCTGCATTTGTAGAACAGCAAATAGGAACATCCTCCTTCTGAAATCACCTGTGATTGGCCAAAGTCGAGATTTTCTAAAGCCTGAAAACAGAGCCAAGAGGAATTCTAGATCAGTCTCAAACCACTTGAATAACAATATGCTAAAAGGTTATTACGGAAAAATATATCGCCTACCCCAGCTTCAACCTAAAAAATTAAAGAAATTAGCAAATTTCTGAAAACCCCAATTGAAACAGCTTTAAAACTAGGGTCAGAATATAAAGGCTAGATTTGGCATTCTTAAATATACTGCGACCAATAAGACAAACTTCTGTTTCATTAAAGAAAATTATTTGATGCTCAGTTTTTGACATTAACACAACAGTCTTTTAGGAATAGCATACCAAAGTCAATGGGATTTATAGGCAGCATAAAAAGGTAATGAGATGCCATGGTGGTAAATAATAGTCCCAAGTGAGAGCATACAGTGTATAGGAATAATAAATTACGACCCAGAATTGACCCCTGAGGTACTCCAAATAGATTTTTGTCCAATGACTAGATATGATTGAGAACCAGTTTCGGTTGATGCCAAAAATTCTGACCTCAAACGTCTGAGTCCCATACAAACAAGTTCAAATTGTCATTATCATTTGGCTAATGGTTTGATCGAATGGTACTTTTATCACTATTTAATTTTTTTTCAAGTTCAATTGTCCTTACATGGCCTATGTAATACATTTACCACTGTCATCACCTTTGGTGCCAAATTCTAAGTAAATCATCCACAAACTACATCCCACCTCAACTGTAATGCTTGGTTTTATTCATGACTAGTTATCATAGTAGAACCGGTTCCTGTCATCATTCACAGTGAAGGAAACTGACCTTTCATGCTTTCAAAGGACAGACATGATTTCATTTATGGCCTAAATTTATTTTTGCTGTCAGTTTGAATAAATCAGAGTCACCTTTATAAGCCAAGTATGTGTACACATACAAGGAATTTGACAAAGCTGGGCAAATAATGGGCAAGAATAGAACGGTCTACAATGTACACAAGTAGTGAAAAATTTGGTGTCTATAAATAAAAAGCACCAATGACCAATGAATGAATTAAACATTAATAAAATCTTTTCAAGGCCGATCTCAGACAATATATCTATCTCTTTTTTTCTGTCCCTTCATCCCTCAGGAATCCTGGGCCAGTGACCTGAACCAAGTCAGAGAGCTGATGACCACCTTCATCGATGACACCATGAGAAAAACCAATGATCCAGAGTTCACCGTCAGTGAGGTATTCTGCTTTGTGCCTGCAATTATTGTGTGTAACAGAGATGTATAACAGACTGTGATTAGGCCTGTCACGACTCACTTTATTGAGTCGACTTTATTCAGAATATTTAGACATTGGAATGTGAAACAAATATTAGAATAATCAGAATAATTTGAACTTAACTAAAATAAAACCACACAACCAAAACAATAACAAAATCAACTCTCTGTCTCTTTTAAAAAATAATTCTGCACAATGTTTTTTGGTGTGTGAAAACCCTTCTGTCTATTCTGGCATCACTTTGGCTCAGAGGATAGAGATGGTCACATGTCAAAGTGTCCTTGAACGAGACACTGAACCTGAAGTTGTTTTCTGGTTCACAGCTGCAGACTGTTCCTAAAATGCTGCTTAGGGATGGTTAAATGCAGGGATAAAATGTCACGTATGTACTTGTATGTATATGACGATTGCAATGAAGTTTACTTTTTATTTTAAAGTTTCGTTTTAGAATGTTGGTGATAATCTTGTGTAAACATGCATGTAAACATAACGGGCAATATGTCTATATATGATCCAGATCATATCCATATATCATACAATAAGTCAATTACAAATCAAAATGATCAAGGTCATGTTCATATATTATTTATATGTTCATTCTTACCACGGGCAGTTCAAAACCAGTGTCTCATATGTTCAGAGGCCGTGAGGATTATTAAAAGCAGCAATGTGAAGACGAAGCAGAAATCTTTTGAGCAAACGTACCCACTAATATCCGATAAATCGATAACGTAAAAATGATGGGGAAAATGCCATATATGGTATGATATGTTAATAATATAAAAATGATCGAGGTCATGTCCATATATGGTACAATAAGTTAACTTAAAACGATCACAGTCATGTCCATATATGGTACAATAAGTCGATAACTTAAAACGATCGAGGCCATGTCCATATATGGTACAATAAATGAATAACTTAAAATGATCGAGGTCATGTCCATATATGGTACAATAAGATGATAACGTAATTATCGTGGCAGGCCTAACTGTGATCAAGCAATTTGGCACCAAGTCAGTCATTTTTATCCTCTCCATGCATTTTATGTAACATTGAGCTGAATTTGGCAGGATATTGCAGGCTACATAGTTATTTGTAGGAATGCAGTTCACTGATCTATAGGCATATTATGTGAATTTTGTGTTAAAAGTAAGATAAGAAGTTGACTGTTTGGCCTAGAAAAATAATGCTGAAAACGTAATGAAGTTGCATCATTACTAAAATGAATCACACAAAATGAATCACACAAATAATGATTATCCTCTTAAGTCTGAAGCCTTTCTCCACCTCTAGTTCCTCAGTTTCCTCTTTTCCAAAGAGAACTCTGTGTGGGATGAGAAGTTCTCAGAGATCAGCAACCTGGACATGAACAACCCTCTGTCCCATTACTGGATCAGCTCCTCACACAACACGTCAGTATGACTCCACACACATGCACTACACAAGTCATAATGGAGTAAATCAAAGTGGTAGATGGACTTGCATTTGTATAGCGCCTTAATAGTCTTCTGACCACTCAAAGTGCTTCTGCTACATGCTAACATTTACCCATTCACACACAAATGCATACACTTGATGGCAGAGGCTGCTGGAGCAAGTTGGGGTTCACCTTCCTATCCAGCTTCCTACAATCATGAAAAATATCTTCCATTCACCACCGCATTGTTGGTGGATTATTGCACAGACATACATAAATTACCTATTAATCTCACAGATGATTTTCTAACTTTTGCCGATGGCTCATTAGAAAGTGAGACATGTCTATTGATTGACTGTGATTGTCTGGAGGAGCTTTGTCATGTCTGAGAAACAATTAAGTTAGTTTGCTGTGGGTTTGGAAACAAATTTATAACAAAAACTCTGCATTAAAAATATATGCAATTGAGTTTTAAAATGTGTCTTTTAACGAACCGTGAGGGTCTAATATAAATATAATATTAGTTTCATTATGGGAAATGCAGGGTTTAAGTTTCTGGGGCTTCACTCATTGATCCAGGAGTGGGGTTTTTTTCGTGATCTGGCAACCCAAACATTGTTCTCGTTAATGGTTTATAGCCGATCCATAAAGCGGTAGCCAATTGTTTATTAACATGAATAAGTTACACATTATAAACCTGTTTTTTTAGAGAGTGGTACCAGATACACTGCTCACCAAAACATTTCATAGCAGAGGTAACAATACATGACCTTTTCATTTTGTGAAAAATATGCACATATTATAGCACGTCTCCTGTGTCGTGTGTCCTTCAACAGCTACCTGACCGGTGACCAGCTTCGTAGTGAGTCGTCCACAGAAGCTTATGTGCGCTGTCTGCGTCTGGGATGCCGCTGTGTTGAATGTCAGTATAGTCCACCCCAAGATCATTAATGTATTTAATTCACATTTCGGAGTTTCATTTCCAGGAGTAGGGGTAAAATGATAATAACGAATGCTTTATTTTATATTATCAACACCTGTTTTGTGTGTGCTTTGTGTTGTACTGAATCTGTCCAGTGGACTGTTGGGAAGGGCCCGGGGAGCCAATCATCTACCACGGCTGGACCAGGACGACCAAGATCAAGTTTGAGGATGTGGTCAAAGCCATTAACGATCACGCTTTTGTCACATCAGAGTAAGAACCACAAAAAACACTGTCACTATACTGTATCTGTCACTTTATGACTCTTTCACACACACACACACACACACACACACAAATGGCAGCTTTCAGAGTTGACTTTCTAGCCGATATGAATCCATGTAAAACAACATTAGTTAATTTTAAATTGGGCAGGTGCCCTTGGGGCAATATATCTGGGGTGTGGTTGTGGTTGTACTGGGCTTGATAGATAAAGGTTTCATGATTTGAAAAAATATATATAGTCCATATAGTATCAAAAAACACAAATACAAAAATATCTATATTTTTTATTTTGATTGAATTCTTCTATTAACTTTTGTAATCCTCATTAAGCTCACTGCCATTCAACTTTATTTGGGGAATTTGCATACATTTTTTACCCACCTCACTGATTCTATTCTAAATTTGAATTGCAAAATGATTTTAATATTATTTGATGTCATTTAAACTCCATCAAGGTGTTGTTTTTTTATGTTTTTTCTAATGCACTGTGCAAGGAATTGTGGTTTTAACATTTAGTTTTTGACCCAACAAAAGGTGATTAAGCCACTTTAAGACCATTGGTTGAGTACATTTTTGTTTTATTTATTTTTTTAACTAAATAATGTCAAAGTCAAATTACTTTGAACAATTGCATCAAGTCCCATTCCCGTCATGCATCAATATATTCAACCTTTTTTTGCTGATTTTGACATAGAGAAAAAAAACTAAAGGTTCTAACAGTGCAAACAATGGCAACAGTGCTGACAGAGCAAACAGTGTTTACCTGAGGGGGGAAACGGAGGGCGGGCGTTGTTGTGGGTTGGTCAGCTGTAACCGCAGTATGAGAGCGAGTCAGCTAGCCATTCAGAGCGAGTGGCTAGCCAGTCAGAGCGAGTCAGCTAGCCAGTCAGAGCGAGTGGCTAGCCATTCAGAGCGAGTGGCTAGCCATTCAGAACGAGTGGCTAGCCATTCAGAGCGAGTGGCTAGCCAGTCAGAGCGAGTCAGCTAGCCAGTCAGAGCGAGTCATCTAGCCATTCAGAGCGAGTGGCTAGCCATTCAGAACGAGTGGCTAGCCAGTCAGAGCGAGTCAGCTAGCCAGGGAGTCACATGCAATAAATGGCAGGCGGGGCCGGACCGGCTATGTAAACAAAACCAAAGAGAAGCTCTGACTACAACACACACAGAGGGTGAGTGACTTCATTATCTGCTCAAGACGCCATCACTCCATTATATCTTTACATAGCTAATAGTTGTTTGCTGATATATTAATGGTCTGGATTTTGAATTTCGTGTTCCAAATCTTCCTATTAACATTGTCATCTTACAGCCAACCCATTTTCTCAACCATGTCGTCTCTCTATTAGGTTCCCACTGATCCTGTCCATAGAGGAGCATTGCTCTGTGGAGCAGCAGCGTCAGATGGCTCGCATCTTCAGAGACGTGTTTGGAGACAAACTGCTGACTGAACCTGTGGAGCAGATGGCTGAGCAGCTACCGTCACCCACGCAGCTGAAGGGCAAAATCATACTCAAGGTACTGTCTAAACACACCGATGTGTCAGTGGAATTTGTGTTTCGATGGCGAGAAGGTTTTGTTATCATTCCTAATGACTGCGCTCTTCTTGTTTCTTCCTTGTGCAGCACAAGAAGCTGAGTGTGGAGGGAGGAGGAACCACCAGAGACTTCAGGAAGGGGCAGAAACAAGGAGATCTGGAGATCTGGGACCCTGTGGATCAGGTACTGTCAGAGGGGTCAAATGGGCTCGGCGAGGTAGCTGAGACTCCCTTTCGTGTTAACATGCATTTCCTAACATAAGGATGATCGGTGTTGACCTGTTTTACATCACACATGAGGCCTGTTTTGCCAAACCTTTATAATAAATTAAGGAACACACATTTTATGTTTGGTCTCACTAAAATCCCCTAGTTAATTCTCTCTGATGTTATATTTTAGTGCTACAAAGACACGTGTAAATGAGATATTGCAGCTGTTGTAGCAGAAGTAGTTCCGGTCTCATAGATTATCCTACAGACAGAAATAATCACTGAAACAACCTCATTATTAATGTGAAATTATGAGCGTATACTTTCAACGATGTGTATCATTGTTGGGATTTCCTTGTTGATGTGAAGAAACAATTTGTATTTCAGCTTCAGTGAGTCATTTCTGATTTGAAATTACTGCATGTTGCGCTTGAAAAGTTCCCTGTATTAGCAGCTTGTTTGCATGTGGAGTTTAAAATGTCAATTTCCATTTGTCTTTCTCAGCGGTGGAACAAGCACTACTGTGTGATCTCTGATGACAAGCTGTATTATGCAGAGGAGTATGAGGAGGAGGAAGAAGATCCCAGGAAGGTAAAAAAAAGACAAGAGTTTACCTGTAACTTTTTTAGGCATTGTTTTTTCTGCTTTAACTTATCATTATGAAGTAAATGTTGATTGCACAATGTAATGTCTGTAGAATATTGACACCGTCTGCGTTTAGATTGCTTCCATAAGCCTCGCTTTCACTATACTATTATGTCTGCCAGCGGGTACGATCTCCCGGGAAAATGAAGGCCCACTTTACGGCACAAAAGTCCAGTGGTGGCTGCTGACTTAAAAGATTGTGGATCACAGGAGGAAAACCAACCCACAGCGTCATGTTATTTTACACTAGTTGGTAACTTATCTATGCTTTCTTACTATGTTCAATGAAAAAAAATCAGTAAAACAATGGCTTACAAGACTTTTTAAAAACAATCAAAGCGGAGCTCTGCTGCTGCTGCGCCCCCCCTAGAAGGATTCAAGGAACATTTATTGTCGTTATGCAACACAGGGATCCACAACGAAATGCAGTTGTAATCTATTTACTTCATAAGAAAAACATGACCAACAAAAACAGTAGTAGTAGTGCATTTTTTAAAATTTGCATCAGGAGGAATGTAAACAGCAGCACCAACAACAATTCTCTGGGCAATATGGCCGACATCTCCACATTAGAAATTCGACATCATGGAAACATTCATGAAGCTTTCATTCATCTTATTTTTCTGCAACAGAACATCAGACAGCCAGCAGCATGCTGGGTAGTGGAGTAGCCTCATGTCCTAGCTGGGTTAGCTTAGCTTCTATCTTGGCTCTCCTCCCTGGGGAAGTTCGGTATTGTTTGGACCAGCAGGTCTGGCTGGTTGGTCGGCCGTGGAGCGGTGATCGTTTCAAGTACAGCTGCACTTAATGTGTGAGACAGTTCCTTCATACTGTGTGGGTAGGGTAGAGGAGAGAGGTCAGCCTGCTGGATTACCTCCCGTCTGATGCATCTCCTCTCAAGTGGTTCAGGACATCCTCCTTATCTTCTTCCCAGTCTGTCTGCCGCTGCTGCTTCCCAGCTCTGTGAACATATGCTCACTCTAATCACCTGGTGGGCTGCAGGTGTGACCAATGCCACGTGCTTAGTGGCTGCAGTACCTGAACTGGATAGTAGACTCCCTCTATATTACCTCCCCCAACCTGAGCTTGGGGATCCACCCCCTGTGCTGGGTCTGCTTGGCTTTTCCCCCTGGTTTTCCACATAATGGAACAAATATTTTATAAATTATTCTGAGATTTGGTAAAGGTTTATTTCAACCAATTACTCTAAAAAAATAGAGGAGGAGCAGCCTCTATGGACCAGCCTCCTCTGGCGTCAACCATTGCGCCACCAAAACAGAAAGAGGATAGTGCTTATGTTTTCCCTGGTAGCTATCGGTAGCTATCCCCAGTTAGAAGAGTCTCAATACAAGTTCTTTGCCGTTATTGCCCCCAGTAGAAGAAAGACGGACAACCAAAGTAACTGTGGGAAACAAGATGCAGGGAGTCCTGTGTCGTTGGTAGTTGCTAGGCTCTGAGGAAATCGGAGAGCGATGCTGTTGCCTTTGCGACAGCCAACAATAATACCACTCGGAAACGCTTTCCTCTGCCCACAGTACAGAGGTTATGATTAATTATAAGACCAGGTGAAAGGCACCCTGTCTAATTACTTGACCACTGGTAGCACTATGGAGTAGTGTGTTCCCATATTGTTTGTGTGGTGCTGGTAATGCATCAAGAAACGCAGCATTTGCTGATTAAACCATGCAAAATATTCATAAAACCAGCTTTTTTTGTTTTATGCAATGAATGGAAACCCACAATGCATTTTGGGAAGAAAACACTAAATGTAAACATAACTTCAAGGTGACTTTGAGGTAGTTTAACTGAAGTCCTTTTTCTGATGTGATTATTATTGTCAAAGACAAATGTTGCTGACAAGGAAATATATGGGAGAAAGAATTATTAGCATTATATATTGGTCAGTGATGATTTTCTTACAAGAAACAATAAGAACATGTCAAACCAGTGTTGTTGTCATCTTTCTCAGTACCAGGACATGCACTGTTCAGAGCCATGGTTTCACGGTCGTCTGAAGGAAGGCAGGCTGATGGCCGAGCGACTGATTCACGATTACTGTGTAGAGACCAGGGGAAGAGATGGTACCTTCCTGGTCCGACCGAGTGATACCCATCACACAGACCTCACCCTCTCCTTCTGGTACAACATCCAGTCTTTTGATCTCATGGCCAACCGAAAACTTAAGGACTGTGTTTTTTTTTGTAATTGTGTAATATATTTAAATTTATTGTGTGTTTCTCTAACGCACTCGTCCTCTGCGTGTATTTCAGGCGCAGCGGGAAGGTCCAGCACTGTCGCATTCGCTCGGGTTCAGAGGGGGGACACACGTACTTCTACCTGACGCCAAACTTGCACTTTCCCAGCGTGTACTCTGTGATCCAGCACTACAGAGCAAACCCGCTGCGCTGCCAAGACTTTGAACTGCGCGTCACCGACGCTGTACCGCAGCCCAACCCACACCTACAAAAAGGGTTTGTCATACATGAACAAACATCAGTCTGATACATCACAGGGGACTGGCTAAAAATCTATATACAATGTAAGCTAGCAACTAATTATCATACCGTAGTATAATTTTTGTGTGTGTGTATA
>NW_022280071.1:524189-525054 GCF_004355925.1 Anarrhichthys ocellatus
GTGCTCGTCTGCTCGTGCTCTCCGCCTGTGTGCACGACACGTCTCAGAACGCGCAGCAGGGGGGCTAAATCGTTTTTGCCCAAAAGAGGGGGGTCTATGAAGCAGTTTAGCCAATTACTGATTAAAGATATAAATGAGTGACATACAATTTAGCCAATCAGCGCCCTCAAATAGATTCAGTGTGGGGCCAAAACGATTTTGCCCCCATAGCTGCGCGTTCTCGTCAGAAGAAGTCTACAGGCGAGCACTACTCCTCCAAGACCCGTTTGAGAGGAGAACTTTGGCGGAGATTCTGCAGCCAAAAAGCTGATATCAGATCAGGCTGACCTCACAATCAGACAGCAGACTAGCAGGAAAGGGAAGCAGTACATGCGAAGCTTCTGTACTAGCTGTACACCAGACAGGTTTGGCTAGCAAGATGACATCATGCTAATAACTTATTTAGCTTTTTAAAACAACGGGGACAGATCCAGCATGGACAGTTACGGGAGTGAGGGGGATGAGGAGGTAAGGACACATGAGAACACCAGGGCACACATGGAGAACTCTGTCAAGCTACATATTAGGCAAAGTGAACATATTTTCTTCTACATAGTTGTCCTCAGTCTCATCTGCTTAACTTGGTCATGGAGGCATCAACATTTAATTGAGATGGTAAATTAACAGTGAAAAGTCATCATAGCTTAATTTAACATCAGTATTCATAATTACACTTCATGTTTACTTCTCCTGATCTTTACCTCCTATAACAAGGTCCATAGGGGCATCTCAATAAATAAACATGTTATATTATATTATATCAGTGGCGGGCCGTCAGTGCCTGCAAGGCCTTCTCTGCTGGCCTAAACAGAATCACAAAGCTATA
>NW_022280071.1:525154-533885 GCF_004355925.1 Anarrhichthys ocellatus
GAGTTAAAATGATGGGTAATAATAGATTATGTCTGTAATAACGGTCTATATATGGCATGCATGGGCGGTTGATATATACTGTATATATATCAGTGGTGGGCCATCAGGGCCAGCAAAGCCTTCTCTGCTGGCCTAAACAGAATCACAAAGCTATATCTATTTTATAATTTAATAATTTTTCATAAATACACTACATGTATTATAATATTTTTCCCATTATCTTATTTTCTCATTGCACAGCTATTGTCTTCCTCAGTTGCTCTGCTTCCAGTGCAGCTTGTTTTAAGTAGAGCTTTTATCCAATCAGATTTCACCTCTGTGTCTCTAGGTAAGAAGAGAGGCCCGAGGCCTGCAGACTCACAAGTGCATCCATGTGCAGTTTAAGTGAATGGGGACGATATTGTTGATTGTCATAGTCTTCAACCAATCAGATCTTTAGTTTGACATGTTGGTCGTATTCTTTGACGTATCAGAGCCTGCTAGCCGGCCTACAGGTACGTCAGCATTACGTGCAGCTCAGTGTCCATGTGCAGCTCTGCCGTGAGGTGCAGAGTGTGCTGTGATTGGTCAGTGGGCGAGCACGTGACTATCGTGAAACAAAACTTAACAGCAGAGGCTTAGTCGGCGTTGTGAATCACATCAAGTGATGCAGCTCAGCCAATCAAATATGGGCATTCTGACAAGTTTCCTGACTCGAGTGAGATGTACCACAGACCATGACACAGGGGGCTGAGACGAGGAAAGACATTGCAGAGCAGTATGGGCAATGTTCAAGTTGTGAAAGTAAAATTATAAGACAATCTCTTTGGGTCGCGACTTGTCATTAAGGAATGATGGTGGGTCCAACAGCCAGACCTGTATTATTATACAATTTAGATAGACTGAGAACCACTGTCCTCCATGAGCGCAGAAAACATTATATTTTCCTGAATCTAAGCTTCTGCATTTTCCAAATGCTCTAGTACTATTCAAACGTATTGTAAGCCTCATACCGAACAGTTTAATACATACATAGTTACACCCTTAGAAACGAATAATAACTGTGGCGCCATCATGTGGTTATAAGGTGGTATTTCAGCTGCAGGACAACAGTGAAGGCCTAGGTATAAAATGCATCGCCCGCCACTGCATTTCAAGTTGATATCTAAGAAGTTATGAACATTTTTAGCATTAGATTCTTTTTTTTTTTTTACCTAGCTTTGTTTTTTTAGCACTCAATGGCTGAAGGAGGAGAAACGGATTTCTCAAGAAGGACATTTCCAGAAAAAAATTGGACATCGTAAGAAAGGTTCAGCCAACCCCACAGCAGCCCTGACCCAGCCAGGAAAAGGATTTGTACGAATGGTATTTCTGGCTAACAGCGTCGGAGAAGCATTGCACATTTTATGGCTGGGAATGCGTTTCATTTGCAAGGAGCTACACTACGCTAACCTGAGGTGGCTTACCAAGGCAGCAACAAGACACCATAGCACAACAGGACACTTACAAGCTACGGTGCTTTCGAAAACTTTTGCTGAGACCCGAATGGATCTACAACTCAGCGAACAAGTTCGCAGGAGGACCTCTTACTGGAACTGAACCGCACCGATGTTCTGTACAACCGCGGTATTAAAGTCTTTGTAAACAAAGAAATGAGGATGGACTTTGTCTTTAAGTGAACAGCGGCTTTAGTAAGTGAAGTGCTTTTGTGTTTTTACATCTGCAGTAGCGTTACTACTGTGTTAATTTGTCTATGGTGTCGTTTGTATGATACGGTTAATATTGTTCCCTCTGATGTGAATAATACTTGAATGGCTCGTGCTCTTCAGTGTGCCGCAGAATACGTGTTTTAGCGGATTGATGTGTCATGCTTTGTTGTCATATAAATATATGTGACTGGTTCTTGTGAGTTTGTTCTTGTCATTGTGTTAATTACGTTGATTTTGACTATATGCATTGTCCGTTAATAATGAAGCATCCCGTCATGCGCGGGTTTAGGGTCGGACATTTGATTCTTTGTTTGGGGTTTTGTTTTCTTTTACAAAGCACTGCAATTCAGCGGTCTGAAGCGGTCGACCACCGTAACGATGACTGTGTTCCCTTGAGAGGGCGGGAGACCTGTGACGAAGTCCATGGCGATATGGGACCAGGGACGATGTGGCACCGGAAGGGGTTGCAGCAAGCCGGCGGGAGGTTGGACTGGACGGGAACGAAGAGCCTGGCTGGAGATCATTGCGCAGTCGAAGTGTCGGTGAGGTGGTAAGGAGAGAACCTGACCTTTGCTAAACACCTCCCCGATGACATGGTAGGCAGTGGGTATGGAGGCGAGATCTGGCGGGGGAATCGGTAAACCCCCGGGGGAACCTCCAGGGGGCAGCACAGATCCTAGGCAGTTTGCATGACAGTATGGGCTCCATGCAGAAATCCTTCCCACCGTCCAGTCAATCTGAGGGTTATGAGTGGTAAGCCAAGGGTGGCCCAGCACTAAGGGGGTTTTAGGAGAACTGAAGTCTCTCTCTGTGATTTCCAGACAGGATGAGCCGGAGCGGCTGGGTCCGGTGGGTGATGCTGCCCAGGAAGCTGCCGTTCAGGGCGTTGACCATTAGTGGGCATTATAGTGTCTCTAAGGGAATCTGGTTTCTGGCTACTAATTCTGTGTCCACAAAATTTTGCTCTGCTCCAGAGTCCACCAATGCCATCAGGGAGAGAGTGGGAGTGCAGAGAGAGACGCAGGCAACAGTAGTCTCGGTAGTGAGTTGAGAGAGTGCTCGAGTCCACTCGCCAGTATCCCCACCATTACTGGCGAGCGCCCCCTTTTGGCCAAACTGATCAGGAGAGAATCGAATGTCCCGGGCGGCCACAGTACAGACACTCGCCCGCTCTGATCCACCTATCTCTCTCCTGTGGTGAAAGGTGAGCACGGCCGAGCTGCATTGGTTCCACCTCCGAGGTGAAAGAGGGTGACGGACTTGGAGCTCGAGGATGCGTCCGTTTGATCCGATAGGCTGACGCTGGAGGATGGGAGCGGAAGCTTGAAGAGGCTGACGTTGCGAGGGCAATGCCCCTTGGGATCTGTAGTTCCTCTCACGGCGCCTCTCACGCATCCGATTATCTAGCCTGATCGTGAGCTTGATTAGCTCATCCAATGAATTGGCTTCATCACGGGTGGCCAATTCATCCTTTATGGATTCAGATAGTCCGTGAAGGAAAACTCCCCTGAGTGCCGTCTCATCCCACCCGGACTCGGCGGCGAGAATTCGGAAGTCCACTGAGTGTTCCGCCACACTCGATTGGCCCTGTCTCAGTCGGAGAAGGCGCTGAGCCGCATCGGTGGTGTCCACTGGGTGGTCAAACACCCTCCTCAGGTCCTCCACAAAGTTCACATAAGGCACGGTATTAGGCCGATCAAGCCTCAACATGCACGTGGACCAGTCCAGAGCTCTTCTCCGCAATAATCCAACCACGTAGGAAACTTTGGATCTGTCCGAGGCAAAAGCCTGAGGCTGACTGTCAAATACCTGTCAGCATTGAAACAGGAAGCCCCAGCACCTCCCCAGCGTTCCGTCATAGGGATCCGGAGCCGGCACGGGGGATTCCCGGACCGGCTGGGCGGGGACCGGAGAGGATCGTCCGGGTGCTGGAGCCGGATTGACCGTTCAAGGAGAGGAGATCAGGGGGGAAACAAGTGTCAGACAGGGATCCTGACACTATGCTTTTGTGTGTGTGTTGTGCAGGTGGTTCTACAGTAACCTGAGCAGAGGTCAGGCCGAGGACTACCTGCTGAGGATTCCTAGAGACGGAGCTTTCCTCATCCGACAGAGAGAAGGAGAACCAAACTCTTTCGTCATCACGTTCAGGTGCAATGACACTTCAGACTTTATTTGTCTTTGCTGGATCTGTGTGTGCGTGTGTGTGTGTATTAATCATCTCTCTCTCATTCAGAGGTGACGGTAAGGTCAAACACTGTCGCATCCAGAAGGAGGGCAACATGTACCTGCTGGGCACCACAACCGAGTTTGAGAGCCTCGTGGACCTGGTCAACTACTTCAGGAAGAAGCCACTGTATCGCAAGATCAAGCTCCGTTACCCAGTCACCCCCGAGGTGGTGGACCACTTTAGCACAGTGAGTGACTGTAGGAGACATACAAAGACCAGAGATAATTGAGACATAACAGAAAAATGCTTTGAATCAACATATTTTAGAAACATTTAACCAACAAGTCAGAACAAATCCAACGGACTTATTGTAAAGCTGCACCTGACACGTCACTTTCTTCAGGTGATAACCTGCCAGGGGATCTTGCGTTTATCCTCCTCTTCATCTTATCTTTTGGGTAATGGGCCCTAGTCTTTATAAGTGGGATGTCTGTAAATCTGCTCTGTCTGTCTAGGGCAGTGTTTTTCAACCTTTTCTGAGCCGCGGCACATTTTTTACATTAAAAAGATCCCGTGGCACACCAACAACCAAAAACGTTACAAAATGACACCTTTTAGCATAATACAGCATATATGTCAGGGGTGTCAAACTCAATCACAGAGAGGGCCAAAATAAGAAATTGTGACTACGTTGAGGGCCAAATAGAGTCACCATTTAATAAACAGGATAAAAGGGATATTGGACAAAGTGCAAAAAGAATACATGTTTAGGTAGGCTACATTATTGTATGCATACCAGAGCTAGATGTTTGGCATCTTTTCTTGGCTGCTAGTTCATTAATATCTGGGGTTAGGTTCTGTGGAAACCCTCACGATGGAGTGAAGGTGCATCAGTGAGACGACTCCTGTGTGGCTTTGTGTTCATCTTCATCACAGAGAACAGCTGCTCACACAGGTATGTGCTTCCAAACATGCAGAGCATTTGAGCAGCATGTAGGCGGAGTTAAGGCATCGTTTCGGGGGTGAAGCTTGGAAACTGTGCAGCGCCCTCAGAGTCACACTTTGTCTTCAGTGTCATTACACTGGAGGTTTGCTCAGCAAACGGATTGCTGAGCAGTTCAAATTTTTATTTCTGAGATGCAAAGTCGGCAAATCGCCGGGTGAACTCTGTGCCAAGTGCGCCCAGTTATCAGCAAAATGCGCAGTCGGGAATACAGTGGTGGAGACCTTTACTGCATCACACATGTCTGTGATCATACGTCCCCGTCCCTGAAGCTGGAGGTTTAGCGCAGTGAGATGCTTCATTATGTTGCACATAAAGCCAGCTAACATCACCACTTTTCGTCCCGGAGCTCTGTGGTGTGGCGGGCCAGTTATGATAAACATATGATATTTTCTGGCGGGCCGTTGTACCGAGGGCCGGATATATGCTGACAATTTAATAACAAGTCTCTAAATGTGTATGTGTGGAGTATTTCTCCATCGCTGCTCGTCTCGTCCCGCGCGTCATTTCATTCTGCTGTCCTAAATTAACACGTCATTACTGCGCTACCTACTGCCACCCACTGGCATGGAAGAGTATTTATTACTTAGCCAGCCACTATATTGCAGCTCAGACGCTCAACAATGGCAAAGTATTTGCAACAACTAAATAATATTTTTTTTGGACTCATTAAGTGAAATTGGACATTTTCCCACGGCACACCTGACGATCTCTCACGGCACACTGGTGTGCCGCGGCACAGCGGTTGAAAATCACTGGTCTAGGGGACTGCATGGTCCAGGACTGGATCATATCGCTAAGCAAGCTGTGCTGCTAGTGGCTCTGTGATACAGTACTTACACTGAATGATAACATCAGCATGCTCACAATAAAAATGTTGACATGCTGATGTTTGTGTCAGCAGGCCAAAATTTCCTAGTACTCATGGTACAGCTGAGGCTGATGGAAATGTCATTAGTTTTGCAGACCTGTAGTCATGCGCTAAAGCACTGGAGAAACTGATATTTATGCCTGTGGATGGCCCTAGAGGAAACCTCAAGAGATCATTAAAATTATTACAATTCATCATGAGGGTGACATGAATGTTTGAGCCAAACTTTATGGCTATCCATTAAATAGTTGTGGATCAGTGGTGGAAGAAGGATTCAGATTGTTTACTTGGCAAAAAGCTGGAATACCACAGTGTAGAAATACTCAAGGAAAAGTTCAAAAACTGACTTTACGGATAAAAGTATTAGCATCAAAATATGCTTAAAGTAAAAAAAAAATTAAAAAAAATACTCATAATGCAGAACAGCCCATTTTAGAAAAGTATAAATTACTGGATTGTAATTTTTGATGCATCAATGTGTTATATACTTTATTGTTAAAGCAGGTCAATGTGAGGCTTATTTCTTTATAATCTACCCTGCCGGGTAACAGTCAAGTCTTATCTTTAGCCATAATAATGCATCATAATGTATTTATTGATTATATATTTGTATTAATAATCTGAAGCTGCAATGCAACTAGTAATGTGGTGAAGTGAAAAGTGCCATATTTGTCTTTGAGATGTAGTGGAGAAGAAGTATGAAGTAAAGAAAAGAATTGAAGTGCAAGTACCTCAAAATTGAACTTATGTACAGTACTTGAGTAAAGGTACTTTGTCACTTTCCACCACGAATGAAGTTCATCACCAAAGTCATTAGGGTTCATAAACTGGGAACCATGAATGTCTGCAAATGTTTGGGCCCATTATTTTAGTATATGTTAAGATATTTACCAGGATAATTAATAACTAGGATTCATCCTCTGGGCACCATGATCATCTGTACAAAATTGTTATGGCGAACTATCCAATAGTTGCTGAGATATTTTAATTGCACCGACTGACATTGTCATACCTATGACCCCACTGCTGACATGGCTTAAAAAATGATATATTTGAATAAAAAAAACATAGGCCTTCCAATGTCTTCAAAGCTGTTATATTTACACGTTTTATCTCCATCACTGATGCATCCTAGTCACCCATTGTTTTAGCTCTGCTACTGGGCATTGAAGCCTAATATCAGTTGAATATATATACAGGTGCTGGTCATATAATTAGAATATCATCAAAAAGTTGATTTATTTCACTAATTCCATTCAAAAAGTGAAACTTGTCTATTATATTCATTCATTACACACAGACTGATATATTTCAAATGTTTATTTCTGTTAATTTTGATGATTATAACTGACAACTAAGGAAAATCCCAAATTCAGTATCTCACAAAATTAGAATATTGTGAAAAGGTTCAATATTGAAGACACCTGGTGCCACACTCTAATCAGCTAATTAACTCAAAAGACCTGCAAAGGCCTTTAAATGGTCTCTCAGTCTAGTTCTGTAGGCTACACAATCATGGGGAAGACTGCTGACTTGACAGTTGTCCAAAAGACGACCATTGACACCTTGCACAAGGAGGGCAAGACACAAAAGGGCATTGCAAAAGAGGCTGGCTGTTCACAGAGCTCTGTGTCCAAGCACATTAATAGAGAGGCGAAGGGAAGGAAAAGATGTGGTCGAAAAAAGTGTACAAGCAATAGGGATAACCGCACCCTGGAGAGGATTGTGAAACAAAACCGATTCAAAAATGTGGGGGAGATTCAGAAAGAGTGGACTGCAGCTGGAGTCAGTGCTTCAAGAACCGCTACGCACAGACGTATGCAAGACATGGGTTTCAGCTGTCGCATTCCTTGTGTCAAGCCACTCTTGAACAACAGACAGCGTCAGAAGCGTCTCGCCTGGGCTAAAGACAAAAAGGACTGGACTGCTGCTGAGTGGTCCAAAGTTATGTTCTCTGATGAAAGTAAATTTTGCATTTCCTTTGGAAATCAGGGTCCCAGAGTCTGGAGGGAGAGAGGAGAGACACACAATCCACGTTGCTTGAGGTCCAGTGTAAAGTTTCCACAGTCAGTGATGGTTTGGGGTGCCATGTCATCTGCTGGTGTTGGTCCACTGTGTTTTCTGAGGTCCAAGGTCAACGCAGCCGTATACCAGGAAGTTTTAGAGCACTTCATGCTTCCTGCTGCTGACCAACTTTATGGAGATGCAGATTTCATTTTCCAACAGGACTTGGCACCTGTACACAGTGCCAAAGCAACCAGTACCTGGTTTAAGGACCATGGTATCCCTGTTCTTAATTGGCCAGCAAACTCGCCTGACCTTAACCCCATAGAAAATCTATGGGGTATTGTGAAGAGGATAATGTGAAATGCCAGACCCAACAATGCAGAAGAGCTGAAGGCCACTATCAGAGCAACCTGGGCTCTCATAACACCTGAGCAGTGCCACAGACTGATCGACTCCATGCCACGCCGCATTGCTGCAGTAATTCAGGCAAAAGGAGCCCCAACTAAGTATTGAGTGCTGTACATGCTCATACTTTTCATGTTCATACTTTTCAGTTGGCCAAGATTTCTAAAAAGTCCTTTCTTTGTATTGGTCTTAAGTAATATTCTAATTTTCTGAGATACTGAATTTGGGATTTTCCTTAGTTGTCAGTTATAATCATCAAAATTAAAAGAAAAACATTTGAAATATATCAGTCTGTGTGTAATGAATGAATATAATAGACAAGTTTCACTTTTTGAATGGAATTAGTGAAATAAATCAACTTTTTGATGATATTCTAATTATATGACCAGCACCTGTATATATGTTTCTAAACCCAGTAACATGTCATCTGCAACGACTGGTCCCTAAAAGTGTATTGTGCCAACACAGGAGAAAGACTGTGCCTCTCTGTATGAGGTGAAGACGTACGTGGAACCCAACGAGATCGAGCCCTCACTGGTGTGTACACACACACACACACACACACACACACACACACACACACACACACA
>NW_022280071.1:533895-544426 GCF_004355925.1 Anarrhichthys ocellatus
ACACACACACACACACACACACACACACACACACACACACACACACAACTACACTGTCCGCTTTAGCTGTCTGGTATCCTGGAATGAAGTCATGATAGTGTGCGTTTGTCTCCTTCAGCCTCAAAGTACAGTGAGGGCCGTCTACAGCTACCAGGCCAAAAATCCGGATGAGCACAGCTTTAGCAAAGGAGCTTTGATACACAATGTATCAAAGGAGAGCAATGGATGGTGAGTCCACACACACATGCACATTTCAGTTATGAGTCTGCCATATCTTAGGAGTTAGTCACTTTAATCCCCTGCATAATGCATCGTCATCTGCATATACTTGGCTAGCATGGCCAAGTGCAAACACGCACAAAGAACAAAACAGGTCCTCACGTTGTCGTCCTCCGCTCTACAGGTGGAAAGGCGACTACGGTGGAAAGTTGCAGCTGTTCTTCCCAGCGAACTATGTCGAGGAAGTGTCCAACAACACCAAACCTGACATCAAAGGACAGGTGAACATTAGAGTTCAGGTCACAGTTTAAATGGAGTTCAATCAGCACAGCGATCGACTGATAAATAATCGAATGTGTTTGCCACATGTATTAAAACAGGACATGGAAGACAACCCACTAGGTGAACTATGTCAGGGCGTGGTGGACATCTCCAAGTGCAACATCCAAAACTGTGAGTTCTTTAAGTATATGATGCATGCTAGTTGTCACTATCCTCACTACACAGATGTCGCTTTTCCTTGTAATTAAACAACCAATTAATAAAGCCTGAAAACTAAAAAAACAACTCCAACAGCAAACAAGTCTAAAGCCGTGTTCTTCCTCCCTGCTTTTTGCTGGCACTTTGCTTAATTTCCTTAGAGGTGTAACAGTACGATGCGTTTCGATACATGTCTCGGTTTTTGGGTCACGGTTCGGTAAGTTTTTGGTACAATAAGGAAAAACACATGGACTGTATATAAGAAGAGGACATACTGGTTTGTGGACTGATATTTTGAACCCTTGAGTCTGGCAATCTCGCGTTGCCATCTTGGAATAAGGCCGCCACCATCTTGGCTTTTTTGCATCTGAAGAAGGGAAGTGACCATATTTGGAATGCGAAGGAGTGACGTAGAGACGGCGTATAAGATTCTGGTAGCGGCAGCAATCTGTCAATCACAGTAAGCCCGCCCTAAAGCGTACCCTGCTTTATGGTCTATTTGACTCTAAATGGACCATAATTTAATAAATGTACATCATGCTGTATTGAAGAAGACTTGAAGCTAGAGATTGAGACCATAAACTCACGTTTACTGAGGTAGAAGTAGAGTCATTTTAATAGACTTCCATACAACTGGACTTTTTTTTAAACCAATGTAGTTGGGACCCCTGCTGATCAGTAGGGAGAATGCAAGTTATAAGACACCACATCGGCTTCACTCGAAGAACCGAAGGTTGCCACCTGGGAAAACACAGAACCTGCAAAAAAAACTTTTTTGGACTGGACTGGGCTGTGGTTCATTGTACAGAGCAGCACAACAGACTGACTAAATGTACATGTTAACGCCCTATTTAGCGGGGCTCGAGCACTTACAATCTGTGTTGTCTACGATCGAGTGTGCCTGAACTCTGTGGAGGGAAGGACTCGCCGTCCAGTACGTTTTTTCGTTCAGCTTATCGACACATTCTGGTGATGCCCTCGTAAATGAAATGTTTGAAGTGCATCCACAGATATACCCGACTTCAGTTTATCTATCAGCATACAGTTTGAAACAAATCGTGGTCCATTGACTTTGATTACTCCAGCTTACAGAGTCAAACCAACCAGCATGCTGCAGCTGACAGCAACTGGTGCGCTGCCAAAATCTTTCCCAGTAAAACTTGCGCTCCAGTATTTCTGTTCCACGTGCGTGAGAAGTAGATGTAAACAGCCGTTTGGGGTCACAGGGCGTACCGAAAGGATGGTGCATACCGAACCGGGCGTCCCGTACGAAATGGTTCAATACCAATTCACCCTTATTCTGAACAAGACTAAACACAATCATTGTAATAGCACAAAAACATTTTCCCTTATTGTGTGTATTGTTGGGCATTAACCTGCAACCTGGTCATCAAAGCATTGCTCCCCTAAGTGGTCACAAACCTCAAGGGGTAACGGGTATAGTAAGGACCCAGGAGCAGTACGACAAACAACAGGGATAGTTTGAATCAACACTTTATTTTCCTCTGGACACAACACGTAGAAAATCACAGGGAAACAGCGGCAGGATCTCGTGGTCGAGGACAGAAGGCTGAGTGAGTTACCGGGGCAGAGGCGAGGTAGTCCAAAACAGGCAGGGTCAGCAACGGGGAATCAGTCCAAGGGTATTTGCTGGAAGGTCTTGCATGGAAGCGGAGAACGATTTGGCAGTGAGTGTGTGTGAGACTGGGATCTAAATAGTAGGTGCAGCAGGTGGTGACTAGCAGGTGCACTGAATGAGCTGATTAGGTGAGTGAGAGATAGAGTGACAGGATAGTAGTGGCAGAGCTGTGACACAAGGGGTAAGATTTTTTCATTCATCATTTTATCTATCTACCTTTATTAGATGCTGTGCATAGTATACAGATGTTATATGTCAACTAGACGTTGAGCATTGGTCCCCAAATTGTACTTTTTTTTGACACCGACAAGTTAGTGAGAAGGGGCCAGTGAGTGTGAATTGTCCTTTTGCAGGCCATTTAGCCTACTCTCACATTGTGAAATTAGGTCTTTGCATTTGGAGCGATACATGTGCTGTAATTACAAATGTGGCTTCCTGTAAATTATTTACAATGGGATGCGAATATGTCGTTTGTAATTGTCTATGAAAATATGGGAGTAATGTGTCCCTCTTTGCCCTCCCCCCCACTGTGCTTTTTGTTTCCAGTGAAGAATGGTAAGAACGGGAAGCCCAATGTGTTGACCCTGCAGGACGTGGAGCAGGACAGTCTGCAGTTCGACCTGGCAGCGGGCTCTCTGGTGGAGCTGTTCGAATGGTACCAAGTGGGCTGGGACATTACCCAGAGAGCGATGAGCAAGCAGTATAACAGGGAACAAGAGGTTAGCATCTCATGGTATACGATAATGCATATAGAGGGGCCCTCTAAACTAGGTTGTTACACAATTATGATTAAAGTCTGCTATTTATAAAAGCTTTCTATTTCTGTTTACATTCGTATATTTTTTATGACGTTTTTTATGACTCTTGTGGGATACTGTGCTATGATATTTGTTATGAGAAACTATACTATCAGCTCACATTGTGTTTTTTCATATTGTCAGTTTGTGTGACACTAGTTCAGACTAAATCTAAGGACAGTATATGATTGAAACATACTGTAAAACCACAATGGGAGTACGATACCGGCAGTCTGTCAGCATCACCGTGCAAACAGGAAGTGGCTGTTTTTTTTCTGTCCAATCTCAGATCAGACAGCAGGAGGAAGTGGAGAAGAAGGCAGAGGTTGCCATGGAGATGTCGGACATGGTGGTCTACTGTCAGCCGCGCAGCAAGGAGAAGGACCGCTTTGGTAAACACATGCAGACGCACATAATGAACACAAAGGCCTGTGAACGCGTGCAACATGATGATGTGACGAGAAACCTTTACCACAGCTTCAAAGTGTGGTCTACACTTTAAATGTGTTTATTCTTTCAGTGTGATTAAGTCAATATGTTTTAGATAAGTTTTAGATTATAAAGCCATACCAAACTTGTTCTTATCGTTGTTACCTCTATGAAACTTCATCATTTTAAGTTATGAAAGAATTGTATGAATACTGTTCATATACATACACATCAGAGTTGGTTACATTAGAATTACCGGAGCACAAATTATGTCTGAATATCTAGCAATTGAGCAAGAAACTGCACCTGAAAAAGTGTAAATCTTTATGGTAACTCTTAAAATTTAAGTCACTATTGTGTTCCACATACGTTAGTTTGAGACAAAAAACATACCTTATTGTTAGGTTCTAATGTACCATTCCTCACTTCCTGCTAGGGCTGTCAAATTGCCCGTAAATTGAGATGATCTTTTGTTTCTATTTATTGCTGACGCTCACTTTGAAAGCCCACACTGAACGAGGAATGGCTGATTCGTTACGTTGAAACGAGGAGTTACCTGTACTATACCTCCACATTTCACAACAAAAAACGAATTTTAGGTTGCAGCTGGCTGGATGGGGAGCTTAAAGTTTTGTTAATTCTATTAAATATCACAATATAAAACGTGCGTTTTCTGTTTGTGAAGTAAAAACATTGGAAGAAAGGAAGTACTACTCACCCATCTTTTATTTTCAATTAAAGAAAGAGAGGTTGTGTGACTCGGTGCATTCAGTGCGTGTGAGGCTGATGAACCCAGTAGTGCTGCTTCCCTCCCTGTTCAAAAACAGATTATTTGTTAAGCCCTACTCCCTACCTCCACTATTACCGCCGCCCTTGCTCAGATGACACCCATCTTCGAACTCAACCTTGATTTTGATCTCAGCTACACTGTCAAATTGAATGACGCTTTGACAAAATCTCTCCACAGAAATATTAACAACTGTCGAGGTACTCAAAACCCCTTTTTGGGGGTCAGTTCCATTCATCTGACCCCTAGCTAGTCTGCCAGCAGCCACAAATAATGCTGGTTGATAATCTTGATATTTTCCACTATAAAACCTTCAGAGATAAACTTGTAAAGTGACTGTAAAAAGGTTTGTAGTTTCCTTATTGACAGAGGAAAACTTGCCAGGCTAGCTGTTTCCCCCCTGCTCCCAGTCTTTCTGCTAAACCAAGCTAACCCTCTGCCGGCAGTAGCTTCATATTCACTGTACAGATATGATAGTGGTGTTAATCTTCTCATCTACTGTTGTCAGAAAGCCGATTTCCCCAAAATGATTCACAATAATCCAATATTATTATGTCTCTGTAGTATAAAGAAATTAATGTTACACTAATCACAAGTTGTAATACAGGCTACAGGTCATGAGCCTACAGTTGACCAGTGAGTAAATAGTGCAGCTCAGCCTGTTCCGTGAGTATCTACCTTCACTGTTCTTCTACCACAACTCAAAGTGCTTCAGCAAACAGGATGTGACCAAAGAGAAAGATCTGAGGACTAGACAGCTTCCTGTGTGTCACCGATCTAAATTTAGAAATACACTGAGTTGCACATAACCTACACCCACACCGCAACGGTCCTCATCAAGTGAGTCTGTTGTTCTAGTTTGGTTTTTAGATACTGGGATAAGGCAGCATTCTAAATGTTTTTATCACTATGAATCATCTATCTTGCCATGCAATGGCTGTGCCCAGGGCTGTTTCTAGGATTTGAGGCCATTGGAGGGGGCACAGCCCGGACCTCTGTAGGTGGGTCCCCCCCCCCCCCCGGGATTAAAAAAAAAACGAGAGATGTAGTGGACCACTGTCGATCCGTGATCCGTACGGATCCCCCCTCGCCGTTCGGCCTTCATGTGAACCGCGGATTAATTACACAGTTTAACGTTAAACCATCATAGCGTGAAAAAGTTTTACTGATGATCGTTATCCGCCAATGTTCAGTAAAATATGCGATCCGGAACTCGGCATTTATGCTTTCTGTTCGCTGATAATGTTACATTGTAAACAACCAATCCAAGTTGAAATTGACAGGAGGAGGGCTAGTAACATTAGCAGCACCGCTAACGGCTAATGAACGAAGGTTCTGTTCACTTACATTATGATGCGTTCAGGCTCTGTTCAGTGCAAGGTGAATAACGTTATCATGATGTGTAATCTCGTAAAATTTAGTGTTGGTGAGAAACCAACACAACAATATAAATAGATATTAGAGATGAATTATGAGCTGTTTACACTAGCTCAAAGTAGCTTATAATACATCAGTAAAGCTAATGACAAAATACTATCTTTTTTATTTCCATATCATTTGAATTGTGTGTTTTTATGAAGATTAAAAAAACATTATAGATGACTAAAACAAAGTAAGGATAACATTTAGAATTTTTGATGGTTAACATTGACTTTGTTGAAAAGATTTTTGCTGCTATAACCAAACAAAACAGAAAAGGGATCTGTATCTGCCAATATGGATCATCAATGATTGGCAATAAGTATTGGCGGCAAAAAACTTGATCAGAAATCTCCAAAAGTAATATTGCTCCCTTTTTTCTTTTGTGCTGATCCGATCCATGATCCGAACCATCAGTCTTATGATCTGTTGCACAACTACTCAAAACACATATACTGCGGAACATTTGCATGATTTAAACAGCTGTCTATGTAGATTGCTCTTCATTAAGCAACAATAGACTTGAAGCGTAAAAAAAACCTCCCATCTCCGTCCGATTGCGCGTTTTCCGGAGTCAGTGTGGATTGATACATTCAATGAAATGAAGGAGTATGGAGAATGGAGCGTTCCGTGAGACGTGAAAATGATGGGCGGCATTAAACGTTCGTATGAAACGTTCTCAATGGGGATTGGCAATAAGAGCGCTGGCAAGTCTACAGGGTCATGAAGCGGGCACCCTCTCAATAACTTTAACAATGTGTCCCAGAACCACCTTTTTATCTGCACCCACGCACTCAACACAGCCGTCTAAAGCAAGCAGTGTTCACTTCTGTCTATAACAGCATGCTAGCTTACAACAACCAGCTAGAAGCGTGTTCTGTTATTTGGTACGGTGTCGTCACTGGCAGCATGCTTCACCACCAATCAACAAACCATACACTCTTCCTTAGCTACCAACAAGCAACAAACATGTCACTTACATCACCAGCTAGCAATATTTCAAGCTAACTATCAGTAACCAACAACCGGATACCGGAGTACGTGTCAGCAACAACACCTCGAGCAGCATCACACTGAGCACAGGGGCCCCTCAAGGCTGTGTGCTCAGTCCACTGCTCTTCACCTTGCTGACACATGACTGCACCACAACCTACAGCACCAATCACATGGTCAAGTTTGCAGATGACACAACTCTGGTAGGTCTTATCACCAACGACGATGAGACCCACTATAGGAAGGAGGTCAGCCTTCTGACCACATGGTGCAGAGACAACAACCTCCTTCTGAATAACAGCAAGACCAAGGAGATTATTGTTGACTTCCGGAGAGGCCACACTCAACACCCACCACTGACCATCAATGGTGCTGATATAGAGAGAGTGAGCAGCACCAAATTCCTGGGGGTGGACATCAGTGAGGACCTCTCATGGACAGCCAACACAACATCACTGGCAAAGAAAGCCCAGAGGCACCTCTACTTTCTCCGCAAACTGAAGAAGGCAAGAACACCACCACCCATCATGTGCACCTTTTACCGAGGCACCATTGAGAGCATCCTGACAAACTGTATCACTGTGTGGGGCGGAAGCTGCACTGACTACAACAGGAAAGCCCTGCAGCGCATAGCGAACACAGCTGGAAGGATCATTGGTGCCTCACTCCCCTCCCTGCAGGACATATACGACACTCGCCTCACCCGCAAAGTGACCATGATTGTGCGCGACTCCAGCCACCCCTCACACAGTCTCTTCAGCCTCCTGCCCTCTGGGAGAAGATACCGGAGCCTCCGTGCTCGCACCACCAGACTCTCAAACAGCTTCGTCCACCAGGCTGTTAGGAAGCTGAACTCTCTCAACTCTCTCCCTCCTCTCTTTTAAGACTCCCCATGTCCAACTGCTGCTAAATCCCCATGTCCAACTGCTGCTAAATACAGATTGATAGTTTTTTTTGTTCTTTTTTCTCTTATTATATATATATATATTGTCTAAATGTTTTTTAATCTATTGCACTGTATTCACTTTATATGTTTATATATTTATATGTTGGACTAGAGAGAAACATCTTTTCAACTCCCCTGTATGTCCAGTACATTGTGGAATTGACAATAAAGCAAACTTTGAACTTTGATAATAACACAGCTAAATATACTCTATATAATCACAGGTTTCATTATTAACAGTTTCAGTCCAGTTCATTGGTCTGGACCATTATCAGCTCAACATGTACCTCTCAAATGACTGCTCCTTTCTTTGTCCCCACAGACTCTTACAGCTACAAGGAGATCCGCTCCTTTGTGGAGAACAAGATGCCAGGAAAGAGCCGCACCAAGGACTTCCTGCAGTACAATCGCAAGTCCCTGAGTCGCATCTACCCAAAAGGCCAGCGCGTGGAGTCCTCCAACTACGACCCTTACCCGCTGTGGGCCATTGGGAGTCACATGGTGGCTCTCAACTTCCAGACTGCAGGTACGGTAGTTTATCTGGGCTGATCTCCTCTGCCGCTCGGTGGAACAACTCAGGGGTATGAGTCTTTAGACAAAGACACAGATCCTCAGTCTTACTAACTGTGGCCTGGAGGTAATCCAGGACACAAGTGGAGTGCAGAGGCATACAGCATTTAAGGTTTCCTTAAAAGTATTGCCAAAAGACATTTTTCACAGTTAAGCAATGTCAGTGAGCCGACAAAAGACCAGGGCCCTGGAACTGACACAGCTCAATGAAATGCAGCCGTCATATTTTGATTTTGTATGCACGGTCTATAAGACTTCTCATTTGGCGTCTTGGACACAAACAAATCTGTTGCCACATGAGGTAACACAATGGTGATTGAATAGTTTGCGGTATTACGAACTGGGTGTCTGCGGCAACATTAGTGACACGATTTTTTTCATTACCCAGCAGTGTCCGTTAGAGAGGGTAGGCGGAGCTAACGCAACAGACTGACTTTTTTGCTGGTCTCTGCCAGCGCTGTGAGTAAACGGTCACTATGGTCGTACAGAGCGATGAATACAGACAATGAGACGACAATAACAAGTGCAAATCCCCGCCTCCTCCGTGAATGAAGAACCCCTCACCCTCAGACCTCGCCGCTCAGTTAAAACTACACACTTTACGAACTACACTGTTTATGAAACTAGCTCTGCTGTTAACATTGTGACTATAGATGTCAGTGTTTGCTGAGGTGACTTGCGTAGCTAGCTAGTGACGCAACCTCAGCGGCCATTCTAATCAATGACTGGCAAAACGAGTATCTCAACATCCACTGGTGAAAAAAGCCTTGTCACTCCGTTTGAGCTGAATTTTAATCAAATATTATAAGACACAATACCTACTTTGAAGACGCAGTGTGTAGTTATTTTAAAAACACAGGAATTTTTTTTCATTTCCTGAAAAGGAACAGTTTTGGACATACGATGTTTCCTGCCTGACAGCGGCGATATGTAGAACAGAGGTTTATATATTATGTATGTGTTTCACCCAGATAAATACACCCAGTTGAACAGCGCCCTCTTCACTCTGAATGGACGTACGGGCTACGTGCTGCAGCCGGAGCTCATGCGCGACGATAGCTACGAGCCTCAGCAGGAGAGGAAGAAGGTCAAGTACGACATCGTGGTTAGGGTACGTCTTTCCACAAACACACACAGTAATAACTGGCTAACACATACACCATCATCACCATCATCATCATGAGGTTGCGTGAGGATATATCCAAGTGGATGATGCTGACTGGCTGATCTTTACTTCGTAATACAGTAAGTAAATGTTGAATGAGCTGCTGGGGAGAACTTCTTAACAGCAGCTGTGTGTGTCTGCAGGTGATCGCTGCCAGACACCTCCCAAAGCCCGGCCGCAGCATCGCCAGTCCATTCGTAGAGATCGAGCTGTGTGGGCACACGGAAGAGAAGTTCAAGACCATCGTCTATCGTAAGGAGAGGGCGGGAGGGTTGACAGTTAAACCCCGTGGGACGGGGAAAGGGGGGAGAGGAAAGAAATGAGACTAAAGTGAGAAGCAGTTTGTGCTCGTGTGAACGGTGCTGTCGTCCTGTCGGCTGCAGGTGACAACGGTCTGAACCCGGTGTGGAAATCCCCGGCAGACTCGGCGGTCTTCACCGTGCTCGAGCCCGAGCTCACCTTCCTGCGCTTTGTGGTCAATGAAGAGGACATGTTCTCCGACCCCAACTTCCTGGCTCAGGCCACGTTTCCTGTTAAAGGCATCCGCTCAGGTGGGAGCACACAGCACAGAGGGCCAGAGCTGGTGGGAGCATCAAGCTCACGAAATACTCGTTATCAAGCAATACTATATTTTATATGTTACACCTTTATTTAATGTGCGGTATGAGAGATCAGTGAAGACAAGTCATGTATGTCAAATATTCTTACATTCATTTGACACAGGGTGTGAATACTTTAACTCTGAGCCGTGGTACATTTTTTACATTAAAAAGATCCCGCAGCACACCAACAACCAAAAAAGTTACAAAATGACACATTGTAGCATAATACAGCATATATGGTGACAATTTTATGACAAGTCTCTCAATGCGTTGGTCCTTACTTAGTGTGAAACCTGGGCCTGTTTAGATGAACACAAAGCTGACATCCAGGCTCACACGAAGCTCTTCCTCAACAGCTCTCAGTCTCTCTCTGTTTTTAGTATACACATACATATATATATGTATGTGTATATGTATGTATGTGTATATATATATGTATGTATGTATGTATGTATGTATGTGTATATATATGTATGTATGTGTAT
>NW_022280071.1:544826-551135 GCF_004355925.1 Anarrhichthys ocellatus
TATATATATATATATATATATATGTAAATAATGTAAATAACATGAGGTTTGTAGTAAATGGGCCACAACAATGGACGTTTCAGTAGTTTGATATGATTGGTTGATGTTTTTTCCTCAGGTTACCGCTCTGTACCTCTGAAGAACGGTTACAGTGAAGACTTAGAGTTGGCCTCTCTGCTGGTCTACATCAATGTTCAACAGGCAGGGGTGAGCAAACACACACACACACACACAGCACATCAGTATCGATTTACATCTGCAGTTCGATTTCGGTGAACGTGATCACACGACTTGTCCTTTCAGAAAGCAGAGGAGGAGCTGTACTCGTCCTCCAGCCAGCTGAAGAAAAAGCAGGCGGAGGTCGGTGGCGAGCCTTTCCTGTACGACACGCACACCAACATCCAGCACTCCGCCGTCCCGCACCAACACAACCCGCTCACCAGAGAGGGCAGCACCGGGGAGAACCACAGGTTAGCCTCAAACCTCCATGGCGTGTAGAGGGGAAGCCAGGTGGTTTAAATGAAGTCCCTTCTAAATTTTTTCGCTGTATTTTCTTTGCACCCCAGGACAAAAGATAAGAAGATAAACAACAGTAAGTTCTACTCGTGAAGACTCGCCTGTCCATGTCCTTCCTGCCTGAGCGGCGCAGAAATGCCGACTACACATCTAACATCACCTCTATCTGCATACGTAAGAAATTGTGATCTGTGCAGTTAATAGTTTTCCAATTTTGAGATGTTATAATTTTTCCTTTTCATACCCAAAACGGCTTTCTATTTATTTAAGATTCAAAAAAACTTGAGGCACATTTTAATGTAATTTTCTGGGGTAACCTTGGAAATGTAGGAAATCAATAAACTATAATGCAGAACCGGCTGAGGCCGGTTGAGGGAAGGTGAATCGTGTAACTCCTTTAAAAGAGATAAGATGTGAGGCTGTAACATTTCCTCTGAGGTCTCCCCACAGACAGCCAGCGTAGTGCATTCAGTCTGACATCAAACTGTTAAGAGGTGGACAACACTGATACTTGGATGATATTTATTGTGTAACTGAAATAACCTTTTCACTGCAGACTGTTCTTCTGCCGGGGAGCATGTGTCGAATGAATCTTTTATTTTGTCTTAATTTAAAATTCTGATGAGTGTGAGACGACTTGATATGTCCCGGGACGTGGAAATGCTGTTTTTGATGTGTAGTTTCACCAGCGTGACATGATTTTCTCTGTGCGTTTGGAGGTGAGAAGTCAGATTAGTGAAAACGGGCGATGCAATGAGAACTTTTCATGTATTTAATTTGAAGCCAGATGTGGTTGATAGCTTTCCTGTAACTCCTCTGAGGCCTTCTTATGAATCGAGTCAATAAAGAATGCTTGGTTAACTTTACCCTTTATTTCTGTTTCATCTTTATTTTTGCCTAGAGCTGTGTTGCATTGTATTCTCTGTAATAAGCATGTATTTATGATGTTAACATTAAGATTGAATAGCTTAGTAGGCATCCTATATTTTAAGCTCAATTCTGTGTAACGTAGCTGTAAGCCACTTTGTGCCCCTGCCACGTGAAAAACACTACTTTTTATAATATGATACTGGGACACCATGTAGCACTTAGCAGGTGGATTTCCAATTCCCTCATGTATCAGCTATAAAGAGGCCCAGCTTCAACTAGGAAGTTAGAAGTCAAGATGGCTGACAGGTCCAAGGTTATGTTGCAATGTTATTAACAACTTGTTCCATTTCTCTGCCCACATACGCTGACTGTATATAATACACGACAGTAAGTGCAAGTCATTTTCTTATAGACTTCTATACAATCAGACTTCTTTTTGCAACCAGAGGAGTCGCCTCCTGATAGACGTTAGAGAGAATGCAACTTTTAAGACACTTAAGCATTGGCTTCACTCGGTAGAACCGGAGGTTGCCGCCTGGTGATAACACAGCTGAGTTCATCGCCGACCTTCCAGCCGCTATTCTGCGCCCCGCGAGGATCCCCCCTGGACCCCCTTACTAAGGTTCATGCTAAGCCCTAAATTTCCTCCAATACTTTAACACTTTTCTCTGCCTTAATAATTCAAACAGTGACTAAAACACCTTTTCTTCGTAACTGTTGCTGGATGTGCTTATTTCAGGTATGAGCAACAGCCCCTCAAAATGTCCGTGCACGTCCCTGCAGACAGTGCCACTACTCTAACCGACTCCATTCTCATATCTTTGACACCACAAACACACACACAAATTCCACACACTGGTCAGCGAGGTGTCCTCTCACTCACGGCGTAAAAATGAAACAATGGGAGTTACAAGGCTGGAGTACGAGAGGTGCACCTCAGCTTAATTTCTATGAAATGAACTGTCTGAGCCAAGAGTTTTTTAGCAGCTCACCATGGCAACCTTGGACACAGTTAGATACACACAGCTGATTGAGATAAGCTAATTAGTGCCATTTGACACGCCCACTTAAACAGGGGGTTTATTTTCTCATTATTATATTTTCTCATTCACACTTTCAGCTAGAACCTCCATTCAAACCTTACTATGTTCTTGAAACAATGGGTATTATTCAACTTTTGAAGCCAACAATGGAGTTTGGGTGAGCTTTTTCAACAAACCTTAAAATTATATTTTATTCATATTCTTCAAATTTGTTTGATGACATCCATACATATAAACATATTTCCAGTTTTCCAACTATTCCTACGACTTCACTTTCCATTTAAACCAGCAATGCAGTGTAGCACATAATCTCAAAGAGATTAGATAAATACAAACGATGTTAGAATGTGAATTTTACATAGAAGTCTTTCTCCATAACTTAATTATGGTTATGAGCGAGTGAAACAGGAATAACTCACTTGTTAGAAGTGAGATATGCATTTGGCTTAATAATGAGCTCTCTTGCTCTCATTTGCCCCACTTGGAAGCACCATCTCAAGTGCGTCTGTCTCTACGTCTATGGGCCAAATGTTTCCAAGGTTTAGCTTCTCAGGCAGCCTACTTCCTAGCAACATACATCCTAGCTTCCTAGCAACATACAGCAGATCCCCCAATTGTCCTCATTGAGGGGAACATTCTAACCAACCACTACCATTAATATTTACTCTCCATAGCCAACAGCGTTAAGTTTGCAGTTGTATGACCACTGCTATGGTTACTCTGCTACCTGACAGACCCAGCTCTGGGGCGTATTAACTAATTGGCAGTTGCGTGACGTCAAAACAAGTTGTGTTGACAGCTAGCCCCAACTAGCCTGATGCTAGCTAGTCTTCTTGCGTCGGGTCCTGGCAAGTCCCTCGCCGACTCTCATGGTTTTAGAAGTGTGTTGGCCGTCTTTCGTCAATGCACCGTAGTGTATCGGTTTGAGACATGCAGGATAGGTACAGCGAGATAGGCTTTGTCCAGCAAATACTCTGTTTGAATTTAGTGCCGAGACAAAATGGCACGCACCGAGGAAACGATACATCTCTCGACGACTTCTCAGGTGGGCTAATGTTTGGTAGCTTGCTAGCTAACGTTATACAGGCTGTGTATCCGTGCTGAAATGCTGTAACGTGTTCTGAGGATGGATACCACACGAAGTCGCGTCTAGTATTTTAATTTTAACGAACATGGGGAACGTTTGAATGTCCTTAATGTCCCTTAAAATATATCCCTACATGTTTGTTTGTACGCGTTAGCATTGTCAAGGTACTGTGTAGCAGTGAAGCTAGCTAACTTCCTGCTTCATCCCAACCATTGTTTTTATAGTCGGACTCGGATATTACTGATTGTGCCACTGCATTGCATTGTTTCTAGCTATTGTAGGCGTGCAGGTTAACGTTATTGTTCTGTTACCTGTAGGTATTTGAAGTAAGAAAGTATATCGTAATTGTTTATGTATTCCGGGAAATGAATTCAAAATGTCATCGCTAACCCTCTGTCGAAGCCTCTCTTTTGTATAGTTTACAAATGCGTAATAGCGCTATTAGTGGAAGAGACTAACTTTACAGGTGCTTGAGTTATACGATACGGTGTGTATCACAGAAAGCCTGCACAGTTGAGTGTATATAGTGGCTGTGGAGGGTTGAGCAGCCATGTTCTGCAGTTGTTCCGCCAGAGACGTGCCACTTACTGTAATTAAACCGTGTTGATGTTGCACTGACTTGTTCTTCCATTTGACTATGAGCCTGGATAAAGCGTAGTCTGTGATTCTGGCTTAATGCAGTGCTGTGATTGACAGGGTCTTAAAGGATGCATTGCATTGTAGTGATAGTTTGCAGTTAGCTGTTTTAAGAATGCATTCTGAACAACATCTGACCTTTTGAATACATTATTTACATTTATAACAAATACCACAATGTGCCATACTGGTGTACCTAACAGGGTATTGGACTACCTGTTCTTAAATTTTGGTGTGTACTGAAGTATCTCAGTCAAGGCTGTCCATTTATTACCATGGATTCACTGGGTATCATAGAGCATTCATGATTATTATTGATTCACTAACTGCTACTATGTTGTTGTGTGCATTTTGAAATGTCCATTGTGATAAACATATGACTTAACTTGGGACTCGAGTCTCCGCCTCGGTTGTTTATTCAGCTTTTTCTGTCATTTGAAAACATTTCTTCTCCAAAGAGGAGATAAAGTGCATGGAGCCAGATAGCCCGGATCACATTAATGAATGATCTAATTGAATTGTCACAACTTGTACTTTGATTGTCATGTAGTGATGTGTGGCTGCATGGCCGTGTGTTTGTCCAGAGATGTGGTATGGAGTGTTCCTGTGGGCAGCGGTCTCCTCGCTGATCTTCCACCTGCCTGCGGCTCTGCTGTCCATCGCCATGCTGCGCCAGCACAAGGTGGCCCGATTCATGCCCATCGCCATCCTCCTCATGGGCATCGTGGGACCACTTTTTGGGGGGGTCCTCACCAGTAAGACCATACTTGATCCTGTGAAATATGCTCGTATATTGGATTGTATTGATTTGGCTCGGCTAGGGATGTCACGATACCAGAATGTGTCTGTCGATACCGACACCCGTGAAATTCCTTAATTCTCAATACCCAATTCAATACCACGTTAAAAAACAAACTACTAAACACCGTGTTCCGTTCAACAGTGTACATAAACTGTACTCACTGCTCCCTTTTCAGGGAATGTCAGTTAGAGGAACTTCTTCAACAAATTTCTTTCATTTGTAAAACACCCTGCAATGACATCACTTCCTCTGTGCATTACCTGGTAACTTTAAGCAGCAGCTAACATTAGCACTGACAGCTAACGTTAATGTTTGTTATATTATTCATGTTTCATGCATTTTACAAGATTACATTTGAACACATCATTTTAACTTGTAATTTACCTTCGCGCTAATACTCACTCACTTTACTGATTAGAGCTTGAACGCACCATAATGAAACTCTATGCAACCTTGGTTAGCGTTAGCTCTGCAGGACTGATCGGCTGCTAACAGCTGAAGTTAACTAGCCCTCCTTCTGGCGAATTCGACTCGGATTTGTTGTTGACAATGTAACATTATCAGTAAAAGAATATGTTGCGTCCCCTGGAAGCTATAGTTACATCCCTAGGCTCGGGTGTCTCTACATTGTGATATGTTATCAGTGAACGGTGATTTTGTAACTGGGAAAGATTTTTTTTAAATGATCAATTCATTACTCAATTCAATGAAATTTTACTGCCGTAAAATAATTGCTAGTTTATCAGAAATGAGGTCAAACTAAACAACAAATCTGTTGAATAATGTTTTTGTTTTTGTTTTTTTAAAGGTGCAGCCATAGCAGGTGTGTACAAGGCGGCAGGAAAGAGGATGATCTCTTTGGAGGCTCTTGTGTTCGGTGTGGGACAGTCATTCTGTGTCCTCATCATCTCCTTCCTCAGGGTCCTCGCCACCCTCTAGCAGCACCGAGGCCCGCCTGGCCGGCACCTAATGCCGCCGGGTGAGTCTGACACCAGTCGCACCTTCTCTGGACGGGACCTGAGTTTAACACGGCGCAAGACTAGATTCACCTGGGACAATCCCAGGACACACGTAAACCAGTCAGACCTGGGACGTGATGTCATTTGCTACCGGTGGACCAGAGACCAGAGTGGATTTTATTCAAACTCCTGACTTGCTTGCCATCCGTGTAACGTTTCCACCGTAGGACGGCACAATGCTGCGTTCACGTCACATGACTTGTATGATGTGACGGCAGAGTGGGAGGCTGTAGTCCCCTGTTGCCGGCGGTTACAGGTTAGCAGCAGGATGACACTAACCTTTCTCAGGGTGTGTGTGTGTGTGTGTGTGTGTGTGTGTGTGTGTGTGTGTGTGTG
>NW_022280071.1:551145-590582 GCF_004355925.1 Anarrhichthys ocellatus
GTGTGTGTGTGTGTGTGTGTGTGTGTGTGTGTGTGTGTGTGTGTGTGAGAGAGTGTGTGAGTGTGTGTGAGAGTGTGAGTGAGTGAGTGAGTGACTCCATGCAATGACTGCAGTGAGACAGAACGGCAGGCAGGTTGCTGAGACAGGAACCCAATGGTTATATGCAAAGATTCTGGCTTTTTCCCTCGAGGCCTTAACTTCTATTTTCTAACTTCCAAAGTGTTGTTTTCTCTTCAGGGCTGTCTGTTCTTTAACACGGTCTCTCTTGCTGCTCTTTTTTGTTCTTCCTCGTATTTTTTTGTTCAAAGTAATTGAAACCTGACTGCCTGTGTGTTATTGTTAATTCCAGTTAGTGAGAATCTTTCTCAGCTAATTTATTCTCGACGAGCATCAAGTAAAGAGGTTTTTTATATATCTGTTTTCATGGGACAGGACATTTTAATTGTTTTTAAATTCTGACCCGCACATGCAGCGTAGAGAATGTCTCCGGTTCGTCTGCTCTTCTTCTTGTTCTGAATAGATCGGAGGTTGGAACACGGGGCCTCCAGGAAGGTCCGACCACTAAACAAGAGCCTTTTTCGTCTCTTTGAATGATTTTATTGATGTGTCATTTTGCCACACTGAGCTGATTTGTACATATTTTAAATTATTTCCAGGTCTTTTATAGCTTTTTAATCTTCACGACCAAATGTGTTTTGCTGGTTTCTTTTTCTGCACTACACTGAACAATCGACTCATCCAATTCCCACAGTCCTGAGCGACTGCTTTTCGTTAGCGTCTGGTGGCTGAGCAGGTGCTTTTTAAATTAGCCACCTTAAGGGCATTATGTGGAAACAACGTATGCATGTTATTTCTTTAAACATCTGGCCACAGGTGGAATCTGTGGAGCAGAGTTTGATTCATTTTGCTTCTGTCCCATCCAGAATGTTTCTTCCTTTGTAGTTTATTTTTTATTCTGTTGCAGATTGTTCTGCACATTCCAACTGGACACATTGTTGTCCCACATCTCGCTGCTTACGCCATCGTAATCTTAAAACAGGCAATTTTTTTTCCAGTCCCTTCAAAGAATTCCTCTAACCCTTGAATATTTCCCTGTTCGTCACGAGCTACAATCAGTTCTGTTACATCAGAAAGAACAGTCTCACAGCGCAACAAATAAAGTGTTTGTTTAGCTCTGGAAAGTTAAATCTATAATACTAGGGAGGGCTGTGATCAGAAATTAATGTTGTCAACACACTTCAGATTGTAAGGACAAGACTACAGACGTTCAGCACCCACGGGACCAACAATGGGACAGGAATAGTTTCTTAACAGTGGACAGTTACCCGAAGACTCCTTTTGTCTTCTAGATGCATTTTAACGGTGGCTCTTTAGGATGCTCAACACAAGATTCCCCACCACACCAAACCGCTTCCTTCTTCAGATTTGGAGTTTTTCAAATTTGAGTTTGATTTTCTTTTCAACTGAGAGAAGCTCGGTATCTGTGTGTGGCATCGCACTTTACATATTTTTTGGAGTTTGCGGTGGTTTGAGAGGAGTTCGGTGAAATGTGCCCTGACAAAGACTTGACTGAAATGTGTGTCTGATGCAGAAACAAGCGAGCCTTGTTTGAAATTTGCCGAAGGCCTTGCTTTTACGCTGTACATTTTGGAGAATGTTTATTTTTTTATGGATGTGTAATATAGCTTTTTGTGCGTGTGTGCGTGCGCGTGCTCTCTGGTTCTGTTACAGCAGCACATACTGGCTCATAAAGGAAGCCTGCGTTTCCCTTATCTGCTTCTGTGACATGAATTTCCCATGTTGTAATCTTGTGTCGAGAGAAAAAAGGTATCGGCGGTCAAAAGCGAATGCTTTTATGTGCACTGTTGGTGCCCAGCAGTGAATGTCTGAGTCCTTTACGTTAGACTCCCGAATGGGGTTAAAGTCCCTGCTCGCATGTTCTTGAAGCTACTTAACTCGGGAGGATAAACCGGGAGTTGAGCAAACACTAGAAGAACATTGAGTACTGTAACACTAAAGAACGTAGCTGCACCATTAGCTGTTGAATCAACACATGATAGATTGCAGGATTGCTGTGTTTGACTACACTGCCGGGTTCAGACGATGCCGTATCGGCTCGTTTATAGACACGGCAGACGTAAGTTGTCTGCTCTGAAGGGGAACAATAAAAGCGCCATTGTTTGTTTGCATTCTTGTTCCTGGAGGGTGGTTCCTAGAACCTCCTTTTGATGACATCATACGAGTCATGAAAGACGGCAAGCTTTGATTGGTCTAGTAGTCTGTCATGTCTCTCCGCCAAGTCACGCAAGAATTTAAAACTATAATCACTGAATCTGACACAGTGACCATGGTAACAGACAAATATTGTTGACATTAGTTTTAGCTCGGTGGACCAAGTATATTATCTAAACTGATATGTCAACATTGAGAGATCATAACTTCGATAAACACTTTATTTTGACTGTCTCATAATTTATTTGAATTGCCATGAATTATTTTTTTATTTAAGTTTTTGCATTTCTACTTTTATTTTTGGGCAGAGATTGACTTCCATACTCGCCAGTTAGTCCCGTTAGTTTTGAAAGTTTCACGACTCCTGAGATCTTCTCTTGTCTGATGTATTGATGCAAATGATCTGTGATCGACACCCAGGCGAAGGAAATGTGTCTGCTGTAATAGAACCGTTTATTTCCACATGGTTTGGGCCACATTCCTGGACTGGTTTTGTTCCATTTTTAATCAGATTGCAAAGGGTTTTAAAAGTTGATTTTATTAGAGTAAATTAAGTGCCAATGGTTGATATTTTCATGGAATAAAAATGTTTCAACTATCACGTTGTGGTTTCTCTTCCTGTGCTTCCTCCAGTGGTGAGAGCTGCTGGTAAGAAAGCTGTTGTCATTAGAAAGGTTCTGTTTGCACATAATAAACCATGGTTTTTATATTTTACCCACAAGGAGGAATAAATCATGACACAAATCAGTTTGTTTATATTCCAATTCAAAAAGTAGGAGTAAAGAACCATGTAAAGAATTTCAGACTTCGGAGACAAAGATGTGTTGAATATACAGGTGCATCTCAATGAATTAGAATATCATCAAAGTTAATTAATTTCAGTAATTCAATTTAAAAAAGTGAAACTCATATATTATATAGATTCATTACACACAGGGTGATATATTTAAAGCCTTTATTTCTTTTAATTTTGATGATTATGGCTTACAGCTAATGAAAACCCAAAATTCTGTATCTCAGAAAATTTGAATATTAATTAAGACCAATTTAAAAAAAGGATTTTTAATACAGAAATGTTGGCCTACTGAAAAGTATGTACAGTATACGGTATGCACTCAATACTTGTTCGGGGCTCCTTTTGCATGAATTACTGCATCAATGCAGCGTGGCATGGAGGCGATGAGCCTGTGGCACTGCTGAGGTGTTGTGGAAGCCCAGGTTGCTTTGATAGCGGCCTTCAGCTCGTCTGCACTGTTGGGTCTGATCCAAGTCCTGCTGGAAAATGAAATCAGCATCTCCATAAAGCATGAAGTGCTCTAAAAGTTCCTGGTAGATGGCTGCGCTGACTTTGGACTTGATAAAACACAGTGGACCAACACCAGCAGATGACATGGCACCCCAAATCATCACTGACTGTGGAAACTTCACACTGGACCTCAAGCAACTTGGATTGTGTGCCTCTCCACTCTTCCTCCAGACTCTGGGACCTTGATTTCCAAATGAAATGCAGAATGTACTTTCATCTGAAAAGAGGATTTTGGACAACTGAGCTCCAGTCCTTTTTCTCCTTAGCCCAGGTAAGACGCTTCTGACGTTGTCTCTGGTTCAGGAGTGGCTTGACACAAGGAATGTGACAGTTGTAGCCCATGTCCTGGATACGTCTGTGTGTGGCGGCTCTTGAAGCACTGACTCCAGCCGCAGTCCACTCCTTGTGAATCTCCCCCAAATTCTTGAATGACCTAAACCCCAGAGAGAAGCTATGGGGTATTCTGAAGAGGAAGATGAGAGACATCAGACCCAACAATGCAGACGAGCTGAAGGCCGCTATCAAAGCAACCTGGGCTTCCACAACACCTCAGCAGGGCCACAGGCTCATCGCCTCCATGCCACGCTGCATTGATGCAGTAATTCATGCAAAAGGAGCCCCAAACAAGTATTGAGTGCATACTGTATACTGTACATGGACATACTTTTCAGTAGGCCAACATTTCTGTATTAAAAATCCTTTTTTTAATTGGGCTTATGTAATATTCAAATTTTCTGAGATACAGAATTTTGGGTTTTCATTAGCTGTAGGCCATAATCATCAACATTAAAAGAAATAAAGGCTTGAAATATATCACCCTGTGTGTAATGAATCTATATAATATGAGCTTCACTTTTTGAATTGAATTACTGAAATAAATTAACTTTTCAATGATATTCTAATTCATTGAGATGCACCTGTATGTGACTTATATCTGAAGCACATGTTTCTGAAGATGTGTTGTAAAATCATTCTTCAATATATAATAAATGTGAACTTTATCAAGATGAAAGCTAACGGAAAGAAAAAAACTTTTAACAGTGTGCTTTTAACTATTCATAAAATGTACATCAACAGCACAGTGTCAGGTTGTTTTCATCAGAAATAAAAATGAATGAATTCAAATAAATTGTCCATCCATCCATCCATTTTCCTCCGCTTATCCGGGGTCGGGTCGCGGTGGCAACAGGCCAAGTAGGCTGACCCAGACCTCCCTCTCACCGGCAACATGTTCCAGCTCATTCTGGGGGATCCCGAGGCGTTCCCAGGCCAGCTGGGAGATGTAATCTCTCCAGCGTGTTCTGGGTCTTCCCCGGGGTCTCTTCCCAGTTGGACGTGCCTGGAAAACCTCCAGTGGGAGGCGTCCAGGAGGCATCCTAATTAGATGCCCGAACCACCTCAGCTGACTCCTTTCGACGCGAAGGAGTAGCGGCTCGACTCCAAGTTCCCTCCTGATGACCGAGCTCCTTACCCTATCTCTAAGGCTGAGCCCGGCCACCCTACGGAGGAAACTCATTTCGGCCGCTTGTAGCCGCGACCTTGTCCTTTCGGTCACGACCCAGAGTTCGTGACCATAGGTGAGGGTAGGAACGTAGACCGAGTGGTAAATTGAGAGCTTTGCCTTCCGGCTCAGCTCCCTCTTCACCAAGACGGTCCGGTGCAGCGCCTGCTTTACTGCTGCAGCTGCACCGATCCGTCTGTCGATCTCCCGCTCCATCTTACCCTCACTCGTGAACAAGACCCCGAGATACTTGAACTCCTTCGCTTGAGGTAGGCACTCCGTCCCCACCTGGAGGGAGCAATCCACCGGTTTCCGGCAGAGCACCATGGCCTCAGATTTGGAGGTGCTAACTCTCATCCCCGCCGCTTCACACTCAGCTGCAAACCGCCCCAGTGAATGCTGGAGGTCACGATCCGAGGAGGCTAACAGGACCACATAAATTGTGAAAGTGTAAAAGGGTTAATGGGTTGATACCATTTCTTACACAGATTTAGTGCAACATTTCACCATTTTACCTCTCCAAAATACAACATTAAGACACCAAACCTTGAGGAACTACATAAAAGAACTCATGCTGTGATTTGGTATCTAAACCTTTTCACATGGAGATTCCGGCAAGAACTTAATTTTTTGGCGATTGTGCCTGTTCTGTGATCATCCTAGAGGTCACAACAGGTCATTTAATCAAGTTTAAAAAGAATAGTCTCTATACAATTATATGGTTACTATGGGGGCATCCTCACACATGAATAATACAATTTGGCTCACTGGATGCACAAGAGCATCAGCCTTCCTGTCGAACCCAATTAATGCAACTCAAGACCCAGTTTAGGGACCTAGTATGCAGAGATAATAACATACACATACTGCCTTCCTCAGTTGCTCTGCTTCCAGTGCAGCTTGTTTTAAGGAGAGCTTTTATCCAATCAGATTCAGCCGCTATGTCTCTATGTAAGGAGAGAGGCCCGAGGCCTGCTCGGTAGACTTTGCAGCTTAAGTAAATGGGGACGATATTGTTGATTGTCACAGACTTCAACCAATCAGATCCTTAGTTTGACATGTTGGGCGTATTCTTTGACATGTCAGAGCTACCGAGGTAGTCTACAAGTACGTCAGTATTAACGTGCAGCTCAGCATTAACATGCGGTGTGATTGGTCAGTGGTCTAGCGTGACTGTTGTGAAGCTGAATCTAGCTAGCAGAAGGTAGTAGTAAGAGTTCAAGTTGAAAGATATGTAAGAAGTTATGACATTTTTTGCGTTTTGCTTGGTGTAGCTTTGTTTTTTTAACACTCAATGGCTGAAGGAGGAGAAACAGATTTCCAGAAAAACTGGACATCTTAAGAAAGGGTCGACCAACCCCACAGCTAGCAGCCCTGACCCAGCCAGGAAAAGGATTTTTGCTTACGGTATTCCTGGCTATTCTTATTTGCGACTGAGCGTCTTGGTGTTTGGAGCAAAGCTGGATTTGCTAACCTGAGGTAGCTAACCAAGGCAGCAACACGACACCATAGCATGACAGGACACTCACAAGCTACGGTGCTTTTGAAAACCTTTGGAGAGACCCAAGTGGATCTACAACTCAACGAACACATTCACAGGAGGACCTCTGACTGGAACTGAACCGCACTGATGTTCTGTACAACCGCGTCATTAAACTCTTTGTAATCAAAGAAAGGAGGATGGACTTCGTCTTTAAGTGAACAGCAGCTTTGGTAAGTGAAGTGCTTTGTTTGTACATCTGCAGTAGCGTTACTACTCTGTTCATTTGTCTATGGTGTAATTTTTATGATATGGTTGATATTGTTCCCTCTGATGTAATAATATTTGAATGGCTCGTGCTCTTCAGTGTGTGGTGGAATGCATGTTTTAGCACCACAGAGTTGCTGGATTGATTTGTTGCTTTGTTGCCATATAAATATATGTGACTGGTTCTTGTGAGTTTGTTCTTGTCATTGTGTTAATTACATTGATTTTGACAATATGCATTGTCCATTAATGACGCAGCATCCCGTCATGCGTGTATTCATGTATCTGTTTTCTTTTACAAAGCAAGAATTATGGTCTGGAGAAATGGGGATTGTGTGCTGATTGCTTTAGCCCTGTTTGAATCAGTTGGAACAGCTGCTTATATTGAGGGATCTCTATACAATAATTCATTCAAACCAAATAAACATTAACAACATGTATAATATTAATCATCAATGTTTTTTTTGTATTGTGTTAGATGATAGATAACTTTAATATAGTATATAAGAGATTTTAAGTAATTAATGTGGCATTGCTATATGCTATATCTATGATGTTTGCGTGCAAAGAACATACCAATTTCATACCAACATACCAACATACCAACATACCAATACCAACACACCAATTTCTAGTTTCAAAACAACTGAAGTCAGTGTATTTCTCCAAAAAACGTCTGTATGTAGTAAACTACCTAACGTGTAGTAACGTGCTGTAACTGTTGATGGAATCGTATAAGTGCATTAAGCAGGCCTATTAAGAGCAATTCAAAATAAACAGAAGTAAATTCCTTGTGTTCACCTACTTGGCCATTACAGCAGATTCTTAATTTAGATTTATTTATAGATTTATAACATGTGTGTTAACAACAGCTTTGGAGACACAACAGGCATTGGACAGGGCTTTTCTTTATTTTTGGCAAAGACTGCATTCCAAACATTTCTACTGCACTGTTGAAGCAGCATGTCGGATCAAATTATTGAATTCTTACTAAGTTTATAAAACTCAATTTAAATGCAGCTTAATGAAGGGCTCACTCACTTCATTGACTGAAACACCACACGCTCTCCATCTTGTCCTGTCTTCAATGTCCTTCTAGTCTGATTGGGAGTGAGCGTTTCTTCTTCATCCTCATGGAAACTTTGGATGTCCTTTGTCCTCTGTCCATTGGTTGCTGACTCCTAAGAACGATGAAGATGAACACAGACTTTGATGTCTTCCCCTACAGTTTATGTTAGACCCGCCTCCTTGACATTCAGCAACCAATCAATAATATAGTACCATGTGACATTGAATATGATTTCTAAATAATTAATATGCATCAGCTTTGTTTATAAATTTAATTTAATTTAATTTAGGGCGTTGGACGCAAAGACTATCTGGGATTTTACCAGCTCTGCGAAACTAGTGTATCAGCTCCCAAGACAACAAAGAGAGAATGCAGCCACCATATATAGATGATTCCTGCTGCAAGTTGCTACCTCGAACATCGCCAGCCGTGCCAGACACAAACCAGCCAGCCTTCAAGTATAAAAAGGTCCTGCCAGACAACAAAAGACACCTCTTAAAAGTACAAAACTAAAACCAAGCCACTGGCAGCCCTCACTGCTACAAAGATCCAGTCACCAGATGCGTCTGTCAGTCTGTCAGTCCCGCTTCATACAAGGCTGAAATCCTAATCTGAGTCGCTGTCATCGTCCCACCTCGGCCTCTTGGCCATGACCTCCCAGAATCTCTCACCGTTCCTCTCCAGAGGATCCAAGTCCAGACGTTGACATAGGCTCTTCGGAACAACTCCTGTTCTGCATCTGAACAGGATCCGTCTCCTCTGTTAAAGCCCCCTCTCTGCTCCTTCGTCCGTCAGCAAAACAAGGCCGAATCAGCTGGTTCAAGTTAAAATCAAAAGGCATTTAATATCTAACAAAAGCAAATGCAGTTACAAACCGAATCACACTATGAATTACAAAATAACATTTCCTGAAATAGAGGTCCAATCCGTACCACCCGGCAGGCTGGTGTATCCTGCCCAATGGTCCGCAGAGGATCTGCCGAACTCCGGAGATTCAAACTCTTTTGTTCCAGGAGAGTCTCTGAAATGTCTTATATTACACATTCTTCACCACATCGATCAGCTTCAGGGATTGGCTGAAACCTGATTTGCTCTTCCTGCCCTGTGACCTGTTGTCTGTGGTCAGACACTTCATTCAGCCTTTTCTCTCCCAGCTCGAAGCCGGTCTCGTTCCAGTCTCCACCTTGCTCCAGCAACATTTATTACCTTTCATGGTGGTGTCATGAGACGTCTGGTTTCTTTCACAGTGCACAATACATTCAGCAACTCTCCTTTTAGTTTAAACCTTCCACAAGTAAACATATTGTATCACATAATATCCATCGCTAGGAGCGCTTTTAAACATGGGTTCCTCACACCTCCCTGCCTTCCTCCCTGCTCCTCTTTCTGGAGGAGCTAGGGCCGGAAGTTGAGGGAGTCGGCTCTTCAGGGATGTCCTCTTCCTCAATGCCTCCTTGATGCTGAGGAATGTCCTGATGCTGAGGAGGGGGATGATGATGAAGAGGGTGCTGATGCTGAGGAGGTTCCTGCTGGAGTCTTCTGATTGGTCGTAAGAAGAAGTTGTGCACGAGCTGGATGAAGTCCGGAGGAGGAGGTCCGTCCCAGCCCGGCCAAAGCTCTGGTGGTGGAACGTCTTCCAGGCCAGGACGTCTGAAGACGTCTAAAGACTTCACCGTTGTTTTCAAACAGGAACTCCTCCTCTTCTTCATCCTCCTGATGCTGAGGAGGGTGATGATGATGAAGAAAGTGCTGATGCTGAGGACGTTCCTGCTGGGGTCTTCCGGTCGGATAAAGTATGACGTTGCACCAAGGCCAAAGCTCTGAAAGGGGATTGTCTACAAACTCGAAATCCTCCTTTTCTTCATGATGATGAAGAGGGTGTTGATGTTGAGGAGGTCCGTCCCATCCCGGCCAAAAAACATCTTCCAGGCCAGGATTTCTGAAGACATCTGAGAAGCGAGCAGGGTTGTCCACACCTTCAGCCTCTTCTTCCTCATCTTCATCACCGGAGGAGAGAAGGGTGATGCCCACAACGTCTTCATCACCAGGGACGAGAGGGGGGATGATCTTCCACAGGGTCGTCCACTTCTGCCCCTTCAGGGTTCCTCGCAGGAAGAACAACAACCTCCACTTCCTCATCAGCAGAGGAGATATAAATCGTGAGAGTGTTACCTTCGTCATGATAGTTGATGATCCTGCACTTCAGGGACCCCTTCAGCTGCAGGATGTTCAACAACGTACGAGACACCTGAGGAAAAAAGTTTAAGAACAGAGAAATTTCATTTTGATAAGAAAATGTGTTTTTAGTTATAAAGTTGAAAATACCTTAAAAATTACAGGTTAAAATATATAAAACCTTAAATTCTGCTTAATCGGGACTATGTGTGTGTGTCTGTGTATGTGTGGTTTGATCACATTTGAGATACAGTGAGATACAACTAATCATTCTGACCCTGATTCTTATGTTGTCAAATAGCAGATGTTACCGTTCTCCAACACATCCACTTCAAGACGGTGACAAGACAAAACACACATCCAAATATCTGTCACGTGAAACAACCAGCGACCTCCTCATGCTGACAGACAACAGTGCTCATGCCAGACCACATCACTTACAAGCCGGTGATTAAGAACACACATAAAAGCGGACACACACTGATTCAGATCCCAACACACAACCACAGACACGGAGCATGCACCGTCACGACTTAGTAAGAACATGCTGATTCTATAAGCACAAACGGTTCAAATCTAGGATTAATCATAAATTTAATCATAAATGTATATATATATATATATATATATATGTACAGTATAGATATACACTGTACTATATATAGTATATTATATATAACGCTTTCTATTTATCATTCTTATACTTTTAAGATTTACCGAGTATCTCAGTAGGATACATTAAATTAGGTGATATTCTTCAGACTCTCTTAGCTAGCTGGTTTGCAGTTGACAGTATATCAACAGTAAACCACAGTAGCTGTCGACTGCATTCTAAATATCTCTCATGATGTGCTTTATTTTATGATACTAATCAGGGAAACAACAAGAATTTAACATTCAAACCTTTGATCAATTCACTAACATCTTTTGTTAGGGATACCCAGTGTTAGTGCTCTATTTGAACACTTCATCTTTTAAATGTATCGTGATATTATATTGTTTTTCATCTCTGGATGTTCTTTGTTACCATAAACTGCATATGAGAGAGGTTGTTACACTTGTGTCATTCTCTTAAATGATATGTTGTTACTATTGTTAATAAGTATTGTAATGTAATGTAATACAGACCCGTGTTGTGCACCTTGTTAGAGACTGCCATATTGAAAACGCTATTTAAAGTATGCGTTGGCGCTGTTAATATGAGAATGCTTGAAAGTGATTTTTATGTGGTGGAAAGTCATGACGCTGAAGCACTCTATACACAGCCCAGAGGATAATCCTGCAAAATGATTTGTATTATTCATTCTTTTTATTTTATACAGAATAGTTAAACGTGTGAACAGTAAATACACTTGAAGGATTTTACATCGGATAGCTCAGTGACGTCATTGTCATGAAAACAGAGCCAGCCTTAAAGGCAAAGTTCAGGGTAAATCAACTCTTGTTACAGTCCGACTCATCACATGTCTCAACACTACAGCCTGAAACATTCACCCAAATAGTTTTAAAAGCCTTTAATTAAATAAATAAATAGATAATATAATGAATCATTTCATACAAATAATTCAGTGATTCAGTTTATTCACGTTTAATTGTGGGAAAGTGGTAGAAATATGTCTTTATAGCAGTAATATATTATGTTTATTATTTAGAATATTTGTCTATCTATTTAATTGACCTCCATAAATTGATCGCTGGAGCAAACACGTTTGAAAACATGCAACTTTTACTTTGAAGGAGAGCTGTCTCTGTGTACAGCTCTCCACTTCCTTGACTCAGTTTATTATTAAAGTTGGATAATGGAACAAGCTGATGTTTTGGCGCACGTGTTTATTCAATGCGACAATAACACAAAGAAAGCGTTAACCGCGCTTAGGCAGCATCGGCTATGAACAACGACCTCATTAACCCTCTGTGTCTATGGCATCACTTTTTATTTTGGGGGGTAAAAAATATTTCAACCCATTTTGGGGAGCTTGGGGGTCCCTGATAATATATCAATCATAAAATGTGTCCCCCCCAGCCAGATTTGGGGTTGTTGCCTTAGGGCAACAATGTGCCAAGAGGGTACCGGAACACATATGACAAGAGAAATAAAGAAAACAAGCAATATTTGCATTTAGAAAAAGTTGAATGTTAACATCAACATGTAAACCAACATCCAAATGACTGTGTATGTGTGTGTGCGTGTGTGTCAGTGTGTGTATGAATTATGGCCATAGTCATTGTTTTAATTTTACTATCTTCTGATAATTATAGAAATGGACCTGGGAAAATGGGAACATAGGAGCGTAACGAACATGATCAGGCAGTTAGGGTCGTTTGAGAGAAGATTAGGAGGTCAGGGGTCAGTCAGCAGAGTAACATGTGTATGTATATGTGTGTGTGTGAGTGTCACATCTGGAAAGACCCTGATGTTCTGGGTAAGCATTGTAGAAAGTATTGTGGGGTGTTCTCCACCAAGATAGGCGTGGAACCTCCGCCACTTCTTCATCTTCCTCTTCATCCACAGACTCGGTGTCATTCAACAGACAAGCATTGTGGTTTGAGCATATTTGTTGTAAATTGCACTGTATACACATTGCACTTCTTGTTTTGAACACTAGATGTCCCTGACATTTTGAACCACTACTTGACCTTCATCGTCTATACTAGTCGATGAAAACATTTACCTCAGCTGATCAGGAAAACATGGAGAGATGGAGGACAGAGAGCGAGTGCCAAAAATGTAAGGAATGTTGGGAAAATTTGTACCTTTTTACAGAAGTGGAAGGAAAAGTGTGTTTGCCTTATTTGAGAGTATAATGTTCAAACATCAGTCCCACACTTCGTACACTGGCGCGTGGTGCTTCCTGGTCTAGAAACACTGGCGTTCTTGCAGTGTAACTGGTTGACAACATTTGGGCCTTCTATCGTTTGGCCCGTGACTCCTTATACTTTCTGTATATGGCCCACAATACATAGACACTAAAAAGGAGACAGGAGACAAGAAAAAGGAAATGGAGAGAAAAAACCAGTGAGAATATAGAGCTCAATAGGAGGAGAGACAGGTGAGAGGCCAGTGGATTCAACTTTAAATCAGTGTTGTGTCTGGCAGCTATAAACTGACTGGATTAGAGATGTGACCTGCAGATGAACCACTATAAGTGTTTACCTGGTTAGTCCATCCATTAGTGGACTAAATGCAGCCACAACTGTTTTCTTCAAAGGTTTCAGCTTCTTATGAAGCAAAAGTGTCAAAACATTCTCCAGCTCTTTTCTCTTTCTATCACTATAAACTGAATATCTTTGGGGTTTGGACCGTTGGAGAGACAAAACTCCAGCTGTGATGATTTGTTTTTCTGACATTTAGTGTGCTAACTCTGTTAGTTAAGAAATAATTGACAGATGAATCCAACTTGGAAATAATCTTTAGTTGCAGCCCTGTGAGTCTTATCAGCGCAGTTTCAATCTTTACTACAATCACGACAGCGCACACACTGAGCCCACTCTTCTATGTACTGAACATGTATTTATTGGTAAGAGCTTGTGCGCAGATGCACGTTATCACAGGTCAGAAATGAGCGAACAACCGGAACTTGGTCTCGTCGGCCGAAGAACGACGGAGCAGAGCGAGAGACCTGGAGGGAGAGTGGGCCGACTGATCTGCATCTTCATCTGGGCCGGAATGATACTCTCCTCTCCCTCTTCTTCCTCCTCCTCCTCTAATGCCCCTTCTTGTAGTCCTCCAGGTGAGACAGTATCCAGCCGGAGGGACCCAAGATGGCCACGAACAGGGCAGTCATAGCTACTGCCTGCTCCTGAGGGACACACGGAGACAAAAGGATGGATTTTAGCAGCATGTGAGAATACCTTTAATTCTCTAATGCCCCCTGAGAATATTATAAACTAGAAAAGAGTAGAGTGCAGATCTCCACCAGGTGTGTCTGGAACGACCACTGCCGTCATGTTAGTTTGAATGAACCCCAATGAAACACAATCATGTTGATCAGTGTTAAAAACAAAAGTAAAATAGATCAGGAATACTACTGCAGCCACGTTTGGGACCCGTCGGAAGCAGTTTCTTCACCTACCGGACGGTTCAGAGTAGTGCTGAGTCAGCAGTCGAGGACGGTATAACACAGTCAACGAATATGTTTTTCAAAAAGTGTGAATCGCCGCAACCACAAGTGTAATCAATTAGAATTACCACCACGCGGTTGTACGCCTCCGCCAACCAGTCAAGTTAGCAGTTTACAGCCAAGTCTGTCCAACATCATCATTTAATGACATTTGTATGGAATTGTCATCATTATCATATGAATTCTTGAGTTATGGCCCAAAACGTGCTTTTGTGAGATCACAGTGACCTTGACACTTTGTGGACGTTTGCGCCAAATCTGATGAAATTCCTTCCAGACGTTCCTGAGATATCGCGTTCACGAGAATGGGACGGACGGTTAATCCGAAAACATAAACTTAATATCTTTATGCCTCCAAATGCTCCACAGCATAACAGTATTAGGCTGATGGGTCCAGTAGTATGCGAGATTAACCGTGGATGGACGGACAAATGCACATACACACACACACAACTCAAACACATAATCTCCGCCCAGACTTTTCTGGTGGAGATAATTCATAATAATAATTCAAGGGTGGTAAACACAATACACACTCATTAGTCCCATCGTTTCACAGCAACCTTACTGAAACTCCAAAACAACAGGAAGGGAATGGTTGAACCCAATCTCTTTTCCTATTTTGGTATCCGATGAAGCTTTAGTGGTTCAGAATAGCAGTTGTTGTTTACTACACTTGTGTCCGTATTTGGTCAGTATAAAGTAGAGGGTTGCTGTTATCTTTGGCAGAAAAGACTGCTCTTAGATTCTGTAGTCTGTTAGGCTTCAATCCACAAACATCACTCTACCCATCTCTATTTTCAGGACTCAAAAAGTCCTCCAAAAAAACGGAGCACGGGCAGCGACTCGAGCACCCTGGTTTTCTAATGAAATGTGACCTATTAGAAGACGGTCCCGATGTCCCGATTAAATCAAAACAGTCACAATTGTCAATTATTTGTCTGGCCATTCTTACATTTCTGCTCTCTGTCCTGATAATTAGACTGATAAGATATTAAAGCCATATCGGGACCATGTGGCTGGTTTGGTTAGTGTTCTAAACAATAACAAACTCTATAAAGCACTCTCCCTGTCGCTTGGTGTCTTTCCTCTGTGAAGAGGAAAGTAGCAGCAGGAAAAACAAAGCTTCAGTCAGATATATCTACATGTATTAGAGTCACATGGAAGCCTGTGGTGAGGGTTTAAAGGCACCCTGCGGAGGGTTTTGGCCACCATGTGGCGCTATGGAGCAACGTTTTGATACGCGAAGCCCTCGTTTTGTTTGCATCTCGTACCCTAGGACGCTTTACGCTTAAAACGCATCTTGGATTATATTGTCTATTTGTGATAGAAATGAATATTAGATCATTGTTTTCATTACTATCCTCAAATACTGATATTAAATATTGCATATATGTATTAGCATCAATAACAAAACAGTCGGTTTATACTAAAATATGACACACTTCTCAAAGCATCAGCATCATGGATAAGTACACAAGCTATGGTTGGCCCGGTGCAACACGTTTCGAACACACGCTGGCCCAATCAATGCATTTCATCTTCTTCATACAGTGAAAACTCTTCTGTAACTATTTACACACAGAGGACATTCATACGTAACATTAATTTAGAAAAATCTAAGGTTTCTGCTTAATTTTTGTTTTCTAGTTGTAACTTGGGCAAACATGTTTCCAACTGACCCCAGCCCCCCTCTCATGCTAATGCCATTCTATAGCCTTATCAATACGTCGTTTTAAAATGCTCTTTATAATAATTATAATAATAATAATAATGCTATTATTAAGCCATCCCTCTCCAAATGTGGAAACTAATGAGCTCCGTGTAACCGAACATGTAATGGCGCTGAATAACTCCTCTTATAGTTCATGAGGTCATGTGACTAAGACTGAAATCAGTCTGACAGTGATCAACATCAAGGTCAGTCTTTTGGCACTTGCTCAACAGTTTACACAGCGACTACACAATATGCAGCCTGTTACAGTAAAGTAAACGCCGACTAAATCATTGTGGACCGAATATAAAAGACTTTATGATATATGAACATTGCCATTGTCCTTATCTTGCTGATTGTGTCTGAGCTGGCAGAGACGTCTACGTGTTGGATTTAAGCGGAATAATGGCGAAGTGCTGACGCACTTGTTGAAAGAGTTAAAAATAAATCAATTTGATCAGATAAAATTCCTAAAAATTGTGCATGGTGCACAGCAGGATAAATAAATAGGGTAATACAAATCCCATTTAAGTAAGCTATTAGTGAAGCATGACATGTGAAGTTTGACGCCGTCGGGGGAAAGTGAGCCCCGCGGCTGGATCATATGCTCCGTCATATCAGCTGCTATTAAAACGATAGCACTTAATAAAGCCAATGCTCGCACTGCGGTGAATATGTGTTCATGTTATGTCAGTGTTCGTGAATGTTATTTCGTGTAGAAGTGAACGTAAACTCACCGCTGCAGTGATGTTGTGTTTGGCCGGTTTGGACGACAAATTGGCCGCAGGGACGAGCTGAGTCCTCAGAGCGCTCCTGAGAAGGCGGGAGACGGCGGGCAGAGACATAGCGACGGGTCGGTGCTGCTGGCCCAAAGGACTGGAGGACAGGGACGGTACAACCGAGCAGGTCTACTGTTGACGTTACTACTGATACTAGCTGGCCTTACTTTCTGTTTTTCACTCCAAGTGCCAGACGCAGTGTGTGCGTTAGTGCGCGCGCGTGTGTGTGTGTGTGTGAGGGAGGGAGGGAGGCCGTTACGTTGACAGCCTCGGGCAGCGCTGGAATTTAATTGGCCGCCGCACCTCTGGGTATCTGACTCCGTGACCGGGCGCGCGGGACGTGTCCTCATATAACCCTGATATCACGCTTCCGCGAACTGTTCGCATGAAACGCTGGTAAGCGACCCCTGCAGTTATTAGGAGGAACCTGGTGATACAGAAGGAGTCTCTTCTTCCATATAAGCCATATTTAAAATGCTTACACCAATTACATCTCAAAAAATACTTTTGGTAGAGGGCTCGTGTAGGTGCTCATGTTTATGATGAATTGAATATATAGGCAACTACTGAACGTGCACATGAGCGTCGATAACTCTCGGGACGCTCACGCGCCGTGTGGCCGGCACGACCATTGCGATCAGAGGAACAGGAACACCAGCCGTCTGTCTGTTCCATCCGGCCCACTAAAGTCACCTGGACCAGCCGACGATGTATGAGGAGAACGGACCAGAGAACGAGCGTTGCGAAAGCGTGGGGTGGGTCGGGCTCGCGCTCAATACTGCCCCGTGCTCGCGGGACCGCATTTCCTGCACGCGGAGCAGAAATGCTCCCCCGCCACAGGAGGATACTTTTCCGCTCCTGGATACTGTTCTGTGCACTCGTGTCACGCGCATAGTTTGTATGTGCACGGGGTTTCAGACTAGTTTCAAGTTTCAAGCTCTTTATTCTATATATGTCTACTACAAGTTTATAATAATTCATTTTATATTTTATGATTACTTATAGCCCTTGTATGTTTGTATTCTCTCTGTGTCCCTATCTCTCTCTGTATATTTACAGTATAGTATATATACTGTATATACGTATATATCTTGAAACTTGAAAAAAACTCCATTGTAATAGCAGTTAATCTCTATATAACCTGATATATACAGAAGACCTATACTAGTGGATGATAGTAGAAATCCAACCTGTACACCACTAGAGGAAAGTGTTTATTTAGCAGTGGAAGTAGAGACAGTAACAGTAACATTGGTAGGAGGACAAACGGTAATACAGGTAGCACTAGTTTTGCCAGTCACGGTTGGCAGGACAGTTGAGTTTTAATGACACCCTAGTGGATCTTCAGTGAGGTGGTTACTGATCACAAACAGATCACTCTGTAACAGTGACCTGTTTCCCTTGTGTTGGCTGTGTACTTATGGATTTTATATTTATTTAGGTTTACAATCTGGATGACACTATAACCAAAATGTCACCTCAATTAAATGTTCTTATTTGAAATGAGAAAAAAAGTCAAGTATTTCCTTTAAGTCATTCGGGAAGAGGCCACTGCCCCTATAGTTGCTGGTGAACACACTGCAGTGTGTGAGGGCCAAAGATTCTGCATCAAGTTAAAGAAATGAAATAATACAGCCCCTCCGCCGTCCCAAAGCACAGGCGGTCAGTCTCACAGTAGCCCCTCGCGCAGCAGTCCCAGCTGCAGTCTGACCCCCCACACCCATCACCACCCTCCAAACCCAAATTGATTAAAATGTGTTACTTTGTATATTATTTGATAATATTGTAGGTGCAGGTGCAGATCTTGTGTCTGACAAGGCACCCTCTGACCTGTGGATGACCTCTGTTCCCTTTGTGCACCATGATCACTCCTATGCTGTTTTACTATTTCACTGTTTCGAGGCTCTCCCATGCCCCTTCAAAGACCAGCAGGTGTCTGTCTCTGTGGGAACCTGGGCAAATGTCGTGGGAACACAGACAGTTCTCGTGACAGTGTCGAGGTCCCCCTTGAACTCTGTCACCCAAACATGGCCTGTACAGTTTCACAGTTTCAAGGTTCCCTAAAACGACAACAGAGGAATGTTCATTTGTAGTTCTAAGCATATTTAGGGTGTTTTTGACTCACTTTTTGTCTCTCCCACGACGTTATTCCTCTCTCCTACAGCGCCCATGACAATTATGCAAATTGGGCGATGACATCATTTAGCGACTTCTAGCAACTTTTAGGACAGCCAATAGCTACTTTCCTTACTGAGGAGTTCTGTACAATTTTCTAGAAACAATGCATTAAATCTCAAAATAGTATAATTAATTTTATTAAAAGTAAAGACATTACTTAAATAAACTAATGGTCTTAAGTAGCAATAAATAATGTTATATTAGTGATTTGTTTATATATGCTTATGTATGTTGAATTTAAAATAGTTATTTCATTAAACTTAGACTAAAGAAAATAAATAATTCAAGTGAACTAATGATTTTTAGTAAAGATTACTAATGTGGACTTAAATTTGTCTACTGCATCCATTTAAGGTTATATGTTAACACAACTTGATCTGTTTAGTTCCTCCATGTGTAAAAACTTAAATTATTTGAGGCAACGGCTTTCCACGTAATTTTCGAGTAAAGTCAACTAGTTCGGGATAACAGTGAGTGACCAGCTGTTTGAGGACAATAGTGATTGGTTTTTTTTAGGATGAAAACTAATTGCGAGACGTTTTTAAAGGTAGGAATGAATGGGCATGGGGTTGAATGCCACAGACGTAGCAAGTATTATTTTATTTTATTTTACATATTGCCACAAACAGCAGCAAGAGTATGCCTTTTTTTAATTGTCTGGTTTTAGTTTGGTGTGAACTGCAGAGGGCAGAAATTCGCCGATGATAAATCAACGCTGCCAGAAATAAAGCTGGAGAAGAAGAAGCTTACCTCCTGCTTACAGGAAGTGTGGAGTGTCACCTGGCTATCTGTTCGTCTGTCTGTGCTCGTTGTGTTCATTGAATCAATCACAACATACCGCTGGTAAGTGTCCGAAGTCACATTTATTGCAGTTAGCACGTTAGCGGTTGCGTTAGGTTATCCAGATAACCCACGCTAATCAAAACGGCATGTTAGCATTAGCTGGGCTACAATGTGGATGTTATGTTATCTTTCCGTTAACGTGAACTCATTCTAAGTACATACACCCTGTTCTGGCATGTTAACTAACGTTACCTGTAGCATTTGAAACACATTTTATCCACAGTGAACTTCAGCCATTGGCGTTTAAACTACGTGTTGATTCATGTTACCGCGTTAGCAGTAACGTCAGTAGAATACGGGCTAAACTTTGGTGTTTCTCATCCGAAATACCGTTAGTTAGAGTTGGCAACTTTCTACAGTTCCGTTTTCTCTGCTAATTGGTCGTCCCGTGGCTTATTTATCCAGCAGAAACATAATAACTCATTCGTAAAGTGAGCAGTATATTCTGGTCAGTGTAATGTTAGCGCACCACGGTTACAAGCATACATGATCTATATACGTATATGTTCAGTGCTCTTGGGTTAACGTTGAAGTGTATTGGAATATGTTTTGGATTATCAAGGTATTTGTTGATATACCGTAATGCGTTGGTTGGTTGGTTGGTAGGCTGTTTAAATTGATGTCACAAAGAGTTTCTCCGTTATGTGCAGAGGCAACGTTTTAAACAGCTCGGTTATTGAACAGAGATTGGTCCTGAGGCGTTCTACTGTCTTAACTTCAATGCTGGCTCACTACTTTCCTCCACGTAGGCATCTGCACCGACCTTTGAGTGTGTCCTGTTGACATTGAGGGCGGGTGCTGGAGCTGAATGGCACCAGCCCTCGTTAAAGCTTTGTCCAACTGCGAGACCTCAGTGACTTTAATGTCAGTGCTTTCATAAATAACAGTTCTCAATAGATGTACAATCATAAGCTTACTTGGAGGCTCTGCCAATTTACTGTCCTGGCATTGATATGTAAAGAAATCCCATGAGGTCCAGGTGGATTTGTTGTTGGTCGTGTGTCCCCCTGTCTTTTTCTGTCCGACTCTGATCCTTTGTCTCATCTTTCTCACTCGGTTCATTAATACCTCTCATTCAGTTCTCTTTTTTTTTTTTTTTTTTTTTTTTTAACGTGTCCTGATCTCTTCCCACCGTGACTTTGTTGTCCTCTGTCTCCTCCCAGCTTCTCCTCCGTCGTCTCTTCCTCCTGACCCGTCTTTTGTGTTTCTACCAATAGATCAACTCACCTACTCTCACCTGCAAATGTCGAGATGTGAAACAAATGCTTTGTTAAAAGCCATGTTGGAGATTAAAGGAGCATGAAGCTAAGCTACAATCAATAAAACCAATAGACCTTTGACACAGTGGCAGAGCCAGAGCATTTTTATAGCGGTGGCCAGCCCGAGGCCAGTTGGCATCTTGTTCAGTTGTTTGTGTGGCACAGCAGTATGGAGGATTCTGTGTGAGTGTTCGAAGGTGGTTTGATTAACCACAATGACCAACCATTCAGGAGACAACCTTGTTTCTAGGCTTTCCGACAAAGAGGGAACCACTGTGATGTCCATTTTTGAGGAAGATGAGGAGGGTGTTCGTCAAATGTCCCCTGAATGGTTCTTTCATATACGTAAACGTGTTTAAATCATACAGGGTGAGCTCAGGAAGATATTGATTTCTGACTGAATACTACAGAATCTAGATTATGATGTTTGCTAATGACCAAAAAAAATTCACAATGACAGACTAGTGCTATTTTTGTATCACCTTTTAAGCTCTGACATCAATTCAAGGCCCTGTAAAGTCAGTGTAGGTGTTTGGAAGCGGAAGTTGAACCAAAGTCTGTGTAAGGAGTAGGGTTTGAACATAGTCAACAACCACAGCTCCAAATCCAACCAAATGCTTCAAGGCTGTGAAATTCGTGAAGGTGGGCTAAAGGTGTTTCTCTTTTGTCCCAATTTGAGTTTCGCTTAACAAAAAGTAGAGAGTCCTCAAAGTGTCACCTCAGAAGAATTGAAAAACAAATACTTCATGCATCGCCTGCTGCTTAATCCAACCGTGAAGCATTATTGCTGAATTGCATTTTCATCTCCAGGTTACATATTCAATATAAGAAGCTTCTTGAACTTGATCCTGGTGTAAAATAACATTTATTTATGTAAAATCATACCTCTGGGGGAAAGGTTTCAGGCTTTTTCTTTTGCATCACATGACCATGAATGACTGCTCTACTGCACTACCTTGTTCTGACACTTAGATGGCAGTCAGTCCTCACGTTTGTCTTCCAGTGCAGCTCTCTGTCAGCTGTGGACAGCCTTAAACCAAACTCCTCTGTGCTGGAAGCCTTGATGACATTTCACAGTAAAAGGCTGAGAGCAATGTGTTTGTACTGTAATAATGTGAGCTCAAACCAACAGTGTGTGTGTGTGTATCAAAGCCTGATGTATCTTCATCTCTGTGCCACAGAGCTCCATCACATAAGATGTGAGCCACACTGTTGCACTGGATGACATGTTCCTTCATCACCATGAACACACACTATCGTTTATTCTGAGTCCATCCCAAATACACCGTCCTGCTGCCACAAACACTCACTAGAGCACCAAATGTGGATTAATCCGCCGCTGAAAATAGTCCCCAACAAATGCCCCATTTCCTCCTGTTTGAACAATGTTTAATAACTACAGTGACCAGCTGTTTGAGGATATTAGTGATTTGTTTTTTAGGATGAAAACTAATTGTGAGGCGTCTTTAAAGGTTTACATCACTAGGAATGAATGGGCATGGGGCTGAATGCTACAGACGGAGCAAGGAAGTCAAAAAGTTTTGACATTTATTTTTCGATAATAACAACAACAAAAAAAATGGAACACCAGACTGGACCTTGTTTTGTTTGCTGTTGAACAGCCGACTCAAGTGTCAAAAGTCTGAGCGTCCTTGAACACTTCTATTAGAAGCGTCTTTGCTTTCAAATGCATCAATACATAATAGTGTCTCTAATGGTTGGTGTTGGTGTCTTGTGCAGGTCCAGAGAGCGGATGCTGCCTTCACTTCCTCCTGGATTCCATCCTCCCATTTCAGCTGAGCCTCAACTCCCTGTGTGTGCACCTGACTGTGCCTGTTGAGTGTATGTGAGTGTGTGTGTGTTAATTCGCTGTAGGCCTATGTGAGTGTGTGTGTGTGTCAATGCCTCCCCAGCCCACCATGTCCCCGTGTCCCTCAACGCTCCAGCTGAGTCCATCTGTGTGTCTTCGCCTCCTCTGCCTGCTGCTGCTCCTCACTGACTGCTCCTCCTCAGTATCCAGAAGGGACCCGGTTCCGGCCGAGCCCCTAACCCAGCCCGACACAACACAAGCTAACTGCTCCACAGCATGTGAGTATTAGCCAAGATCTATACACGAAGGAGCTGTGGACACATGATACAGCTGAAAAAAGTAGAAGATGCCTTTACTAATATGTAAATAAATGTGTCTATAAGTATGCAGCCGTTTTAATTCAAAACCAAAAGCTGGTAACTTGTTTTTAAAACTGTGGGATTTTTTCAGTATTTAAGCTGCATTTATATCATAGACTGTATATAAGAAGTGGACTTAGTCACTTTGATGACTGGAGGCAAACAATCACCTCAGGGGGATAAAGTTACACATCAGAAATGTCATCTTGTTGTGTTGTCGGGTACCCGAATCGACATCTCATACATGTGATAACAGAAACTGGGATATTGAAGCTCTAATGAGCTTCAATATCATCATAGCGATTCAGAGATGGAGAGAATAGTTCCTAATAGTTTAGCTTAGCCTTCTGCTAACCTCCTCAGCTGCACTGCAGCAGGCTAAACTGTTAGAGATGGAGAGATAGATAAACTGATATTCTGCAAGTTGAAGAAGTTACTGAAAGTGTTTGCATTGACTTTGGTGGAGATTGCAATGTGTTTTATAGTTAATTGATGTTGTTTACCTTCTTTTTCACTTGGTCATTCATGGTGTTGTCTGTTCCCCAGGTGGTGTAGGTGTAAATGCCACAGATCTGTATCTGAAAACTAACTCAAAAGGCAAACCGGAGGACCACTCCCTTCCCGACTTGTCTTCATCCAACCACACAGTTAATGACTCAATAAACCAACTACCCAATCAGCAGCTGGCATCACTAGTCCATCAGGGTCCATCACCGGCGATGGTCACTCAGGCTGCAGTCCCTCTTCCTTTTACAAGCACAGGCTTTTCCACACAGGTTGCTCATACTGGACCCATCACCAGCACTACTACATCCACTACTATGGAGCATGTGACGAATGTACACACAACCGCTTCACCGGTTACTTCTAAAGCCGCAACGTCTACAACTACGGCAACGTCTACTACAACAAGAACATCTACCGCAGAACCAACAACTAAAGCTGCAGAACAACCTGCAACAACTGCAGACGCAACAACCACACTCACAAAAGCTAACACAAGCGTCGTTCTTCCTACAACCACAGGTACAAAGACGTCCCCTCCACCACCACCATCAGCTGCCCCGCCACAGCCAAACGCCCCGAGCACCGGGATGCCACCGGTTCAGACCTCTTTACCCAAAGCTCCTACGACCGTCACCAGTACCAGCGCTACCGCCGATCGCGACAAGCCCGTCTCCTCGGGAACGAGAGTCGCCGTGGTAGACGTAGCGGGAGGCGCTCTGACCAGCCAGCTGGTGGACACGGCGTCTCTACTGGCCGTCCTGCTCTTCGGCCTGCTCTTCTTCTTGGTCACGGTGGCCGTATTCGTCACACAGGCCTACGAGAGCTACAGGAGGAAAGACTACACCCAGGTGGACTACCTCATCAACGGCATGTACTCGGACTCCGGTGTGTGAGAGGGAGAGGGGGGGGCGGGGGGGGCTAAGCACAATGCGCGGGGATCTTTTTTTGCGCTTTGAGTCTGAGACTATGGACTGGATGGTAACGCGGCAATGCTGTGAATTCACAAGGTGAGTGTAGACAGTTCATGGAGAAGGAGGAATGGACTAAACTTGAGCACCAGCTCACTGAACTGACCCTGAAGCAGTCTCTGATCTGTTCCTACCACAAATGTTCCAGTTAACGCTTCCTTCTCTCCCTGCTTCCCTTTCTTCGATGGTTTGAATGTGAGGAGTTTGGCTTGTCCCAGTTTTGCCAAATGTGGAGCAGCAAATTAAGCGGTTACCTGGATGTAACTCTAGTTCTATTGGCCCTCGACACAACCTCAGTCCAGGCTGGCTGGACTAAACGGGATGCTTCCAAGGTGATTTATTTACACGCAGCAGATTTATTTTTTATTTCTCATGTCTTACTGAAAAATATGTCAAAATTGTTTGAGTTATTGTACCTTTGCAGAAGAATGTAGAGCTCATTGAGGGCTGTCTCTTGAGAAAAAACAAAGAAAATCGAGTTGGAACAAATTTGAACCAACATTCTTTTCCCACATTCGAGCGAATGTTCAAATTTGGAATATAAAGTGAGAGCCCTATTAAGGACCAAAGCATATTTGTGGATGTTATGTCAGAGACGTGAATTTAATTTCCTAGAAATGAACTAATTACTTCTAATTTGAGGAAATGAAAGTAGCAGAGAGCTACTCGTAGCCAATAGCCGACAACATGTCAGTCTTATGGCCCTTGTTATTACTGTGTGCAGCTCAACAAAGCCTCCTGCGGCGTGTTCCCTCTCAGTCAGTTCAGTGAACAGAAGACTTGTCTTTTTAAGCGTCCACTCACTTTGAGTTTAACCTCCTAAACAAAGTGGTTTAGAGAATCTGGATAAACTGTCGTTTACTTATAAATGATGGCCGAAACTACAATAATGAGATGCACGCTGTAACGCATGCATTATTGCGGACTAATCCTCTGAATGTAGCAGGTCTGACCTGAGTGACTTCACAGGGTAGAGAGCTGGACTTGAACCAGCCTCTTCCATACTTCACTTTAAAATCAAATAACCGCGTGGAAAAGCTTCACAGGACTCCACAGAGGTAGAGCAGTTTTACACAGAGGGAGAGAATATATCCATCGCCAGGAATTAAGTTTCCCCAGATGTGGCCCGGTGCGCCAGCGCCAAAGAATATTTTGTGTGTTTGGTTCAGTCGGTAGGCCAGAGAGGCACCACTGAGTCGTGTCAGTCGAGTCAACAAGTTGATGATTTCTTCATCGTCCTGTCGGCCGGTTAACGTTGGCTCTGTGTTTTTCTGCCGTCTTTTTGTTTGGCAGCTGCTTCGCCATGTTGAAGAAAAGAAAAGACGGCCGTATTAAAACAAACAGCCTCATTTGATTCACTCTGAGAATGAATCAAATCAATCCTGGTCACGGTAGTTACACTTCTTTCAGGAACTTGATCAATGACTTCAAATATTTTGACATCAGGCGCAGCAACAGCTGTTATTCCTAAAAAAGATTAGCCACCCTGATTATGTGGTCGCACTACACAAACCATATTATAGCTCGGATTGGGGACTGGAGGAAATACTCCCTTTTTCACTGTAGCTGTCTTGAGAAAAGTTCTGGAGATAATAACCAAGGAGAAGACAAAAACCATCACTTTTAGTACATTCACATGAAATATGACTGACGGTGTGTGAAGCCTCGGTTGTGCAGCATTTCTTTATTGTTTTGGTTTGGCTAAAACATCTCTTCATTTCAAGATTAAATCAGACATTTTGGGATATCCATGTGTTTGCTGTCAAACCCTCAGCTCTAGTGCACGGGGAGATGCTCTCAAGTTCACATTTGACATGGTCACAAGCCGTCTTTCCATTCACACATTATTAAGCAAATTTTGAAGTATGGCGGTATGGAAATGACAAAATTAGATTGGAAAAAAAAAAATCCTCAATTAAGCAAACAGTTTTTACGCTCGCTTGAGGCGGTGTTTGTGTAAAGCGTTCAGGCGCTACATGGGATACGAAATGTTCTTGCCGAATACATTTTGACGTAGCGAACATTGAACTCGCATGACTGATCAGCTTTCTGCTTTTGGCATCTTCTCTGATTTTCTCCCAAATTTTCGTCTTCGTCTCCGGACAGCATGAAACATGGCCGATACTAGTCGACATGAAAGAACAGCTAAAACTTGCTCAAGTGAAACAAATTCCTGAAGACCTCTCTCCATTTCTCTATCGCACAATTCTCGCGGTGTCACGAGATCACGCCAGAATAGCGGGACCTCGTATCATGTGAGAAATCAATCGTGTCGGGCTTCAAGTAATGCGTTTGACCTGCTGGTGCACGGACCAATCAGCATCCTGCGAGGCAGCTAGGGGTGTGGCTTAGTGCGTGGGAGACGACACACTTTTTTTGAAGTGCCTACCTTTTTCCAATGACGGCTTGTCAGATGTTTCTGTTTAACAAACCATGTGGTGTGTCGTTAGGGTAGATGGCCCAGGTGACTTGTTTTGTTGTTGTTGTTCTTCTTCTCTGTTTACTGGCGGATCACAGCCATGCGTAGCCTAAAGCGCCAACTTCTGACCAAACTACTCTGTAGCCGAGTTCATTTGCTCCAAACCGGTCAATACAGACGCACTAAATGCGCAATTCCTTTTTGCAACATTTCCAAAGTTTGTTTAAAATTTGCTTGACAATTGAATGGAAAAACGGCTGCAATACAAGTACAAGTCCTTTTTTATTTAATTTAAATAATCCACAGCTAAGCTAATGACAGCCCCACGATGTCTTAACAGTTTCACACGTGTTTAGACACTGTGGTAATAGCCTAGCTTAGCACAAAGACTGGAACACACATTCACATTTGATGGAGCTTGGCGAGCACTTTCCCCTGCTCAACAAATTCTGGGCCTGTCTCTTACTGGAGAGGTCTGTACAACATCTTCCAGATCTTCTCATCCGACTGGTTCAGTGCCAAAAGAAGCCTTTCTCGCAACTGTGTCTTTTCTATTTCAAAGTTTTACGATTTCACTTCCATTCCATTAGCTTTCTTTGATGCCAATGACATTTCGTCTTTTTTATTTGATCTTTTTGTTCAATGTTTTTGCACACACGGGTACAGGGCCATACTAGTTTATTTCAATATATTTTATAAGGTTTTTTTTGCTCACGGCGAATGTATTTTTGAACGCTCGGCTATTTACAATATGTTGTGTTGTGTTTCTTCTGTATTAATCTGCCGTCTGTCTACGTTCATGACCAGCTTGTGGGTTATATTTTGTCCATAATTCCCAAACGGAGTCTTCATGTAGCTTCATGTTTACCTCACCATGCATTCTCTCGTTTTTATATTTCACTGATGAACATGGATCCATTCATTCGCTTATTTTCAATACGTTTGTGGAGACGCGTCATTCCTGTAAACATTGCGTTTAGCAAAGCAAATAATTATGAATTCCATATCATATGTTACTCAGTTTCCTCAGTATCCCATGTGTTATCAGAATTATGGAATTATAATAATTAGGTGAAGTTCTCCAGCTCATGAGATGGATTACTGTTAGAATCTCATAGTTATGAGTCACAATTCTGAGATATGGAAGCTCTAAACGTGAATGCACAGAATGAATAATATGTGAGAACGTGATGAAGGCAAACTCAGTAGCTCTTACCTGAAGTTGTTCTCAATGACTGAATTACTGTTGCCTTTTCTCTTTTCCTTACACGTTTGTGAACGGTTTGTCTGCTGAGGGGTTCATGGTTGATGAACGATTGCCAAATAATCACTGAAGCACATTATTGTATGATAAAGCCAAGGGAAACGTAAAGCCATTATCAATATGTGACTGACCACATGACAAAGAGACGGCTGGTGGATGTGAAAGCTCACAGCAGAGGAAGTTGTCAAACGTGTGCTATTCAGTATCTCTGCCGTGTATATATAAAATGCATTAGGTTTGACCCTTTATTCTATTGGACCTGCTCATTTTGTGTTCATTTTCCACATCTTTAAAGATGATGTCAAGCCAGAATGGATTTGTTTCTTTTTTTGATGATGTTTTAGAAATGCAGGGAAACGTTAAAATGTGTTTACAAGACGCCACCAGTACGTAAGCAGAGAGCGGCTTTGTTCGCAAAATGTTTTTGTCATGAAAATTGGATGTTTATTCCGTTATCTCGGGAAAATGAGGTGTCTGATGATTTGAAAACAAGCTTGTTTTCTCATGAGAATTTGAGATTTATTCCTTTAAGAAAGCCAGATCTTTGTTCAGCTCTCTTGAGGAAAACAAAACCTTTTGGCGGCTCGTTTCTTGAGAAAACGAGATGTTTATCGCGTTATCTTCAGACAAAAAAAAGTAACTTTATTATAAATCTTGAGATCTTTAAATAATCAAAATGGAAAAAATAATTTGTCCGCTCTCATCTTCCATACATGAGTGTAATTACTAACATTTTATTTTCTCGTGATCACTGACTCATTTTTGATAAGTTTAGTTTCCTCATCATCAGAAAATGATTTCATGTCTGCATAACTCAAATCGTCTAACCATCATTGGCTAAAAGCATTAGGGAATCACTGCCTGGTGTCTGGTATTTCGAGGGGATTAGCATCGTGCACCGTCATGCAGAAACCGTTTGGGTTATTCACAAAAACAATGATTCAGCAATCATTGGAAGTCAAATCGAAGGCCTCTCTTGAGGTCTGCAGTGATGACTAGAATTGTTCTTGTGACAATGTAGTGCAAACTGATGAGTCAGTGTCCAGTATGTCAGTGAAGCATTATCTAGATTTGGTGATTTTGTAACTGTAATTTGGAGTTGCTGACGTCGGTAATTCTAAAGTGAGCTGTTCTGTCCTTGAAACAGATTGTGTTGAAGATGGATTTGTGTTTGCGGTGTCTGATGAGCAGAATGACGGGAGGAGACACTTGCCGTGTGCCAACTCAACATTGTACCAATGCACTTTAAAAAAGATATTTTTACTTGCAGAGAATAAATAATAAATAAAAGAACCAAATTGATCTCGCTGGTGTTTGAGTCAATCGATGTTGTCTAATCGTTATGTGTATTTCATAGGAGCGAGCTGCACTGCAGTTACGGTGTAATACCGTCATTCCGCATGTAGGGAGCACTCACTGATCAAAGCTGGAGCCGGGTTTAGCCAGCGGTTCAGTCCGTGTGGGTCCCTCAGAGCCGGCTGCCCCATCTGCACATCACATTTCTCACAGCTCCGCCTTCGCCTCGGGGATGCACAACAAGTTCGGCTTGGCTTCTGCACCACGTATTTGTAAAAGGTGAAATCATTTTATTTTTTTTTTGTTTTTTTTTATTTTTAAAAATCAGATGGCAAAATGCACGCTGATAAAATTCCTGCCCGTGTTAAACAGTGCTTTGGCAAGAAAAGTCTTTTTTTCCAAACTTACCTCAGTGATTGTTCCAATACCCGTTGTAGATTAAGTCCTTAAGCTTGAGCACACTGACCACAAATCAGCCATTTTTCACAACATTATTGTTTTACGCCTTTGGATTCCAGTAAACCTTGTAAACTTTTTTTGGTTTTCCATTTGCAGAAATTGTGGATATTATCAGGTTCTTTTTGCGGTAATGCCTCAGTTAAGGTTTCAAGCGAGAAGGTGGAGTTGAAACCCTTCAGACCACTGATTGGTCAGAGAGAATTGTCACTAGAATCACTAAAACTGATACCAAACGTGAATCGAGTTGAGCCGAGCTGTACAATGCAGTAGAAATTCAGTAAAAACATTGTATGCAATGCCATACGCAGTGACAGACTCGGGCTGTGGAGCACCAGCGCACAGAAAGTTTTCTACAGCAGCCTCTATAACACTGCATCTCCTCTCCACGGGAAGGGCTTTTGTCATTTTTGTCATGTTTATACATGGAGAGCCCTCTGGTTGCCCCACCCAGAGGGTTCATCACGTTTTCTCCACTGGAGGGGCGCCTCATTACATTTTCTCCACTGGAGGGGCACCCTAGATGACACATTATGCCCATAGGGCATTAGGGCACTTTTGCTGCATTTCTTTTAAACATCATGGGGGGCGGGCCTTTAGTTCTGTTCCCACCAAAACTGACTAGAAACTTGAAACTAGAGAGCACTGTTTTTCACCCTGGTGTTAAGTTACTTTTTAATTAAAAGAATAAAATGCACTTAAAGTATAAAAAGGAGAAGTACTCTGAATGGTTACTCGGTTATATTTGTATATTAAACTATTGGAATGATGTCACTGATGCATTTATGTTAGCAGCATGCTGTATTCTTGTGGGCCCATGTTCTGCTGGTAAATCTTAATCTGCAGTCATTTCTGTAGTGCAGTATAAAGTACAATATTTGTCTCTACAATGTAGAGGAGTAGAGGTACAACTAATGAATGTTGCATTGTGGGAAGTGTAGGATCCAGGATTTTTGAAGGATTCTTGACACGACTTAGGAACTAAAGGTCATGGCTCAGGCCCTGCTGCAGAATGAAATCAAGAATGAGGTGCAAGTCCTTGTCAGCTTTATGGATGAGAGGAAGGTTACAAAAAACCCACTAAAGGAATACAAACGCAGCAGAAAGATCTTCACATCGACTGTACTGCAGTCCAAACACTTTCAACCGCTGGAAATACACACCGATCCCTCAGTACTACAGTTTCCATGTACACCGCCGCGTGTTGCAGCGAAGCAAGGCTCGCCATGCCTCACCTCTGCGCTGATTTGGTTTCCAGAGCGTCAGCGAGTGCTTTTCATCTTAGTCATCCGCCGTAACTCTGCCAATACACCCACAACAAAGCCGACGCACACAGCAACACATCAGTCAGGGTGCATGGGAGTCCAAACACTGCGAAGCCACACGCAGACTAAACACCACACACACACACACAGTAAACACGTTCCTCAGCCATCCCCTGCAGCTCACAGACACACAAACAGCTCGGCCTGCGTACTCTGGATGAATCATTTAGAATACAGTATTTCAATTAAAATCTATTATTTCCAATGTGGGAATGTACTCCCATTTCAAGATGGCACGGATCACAGTAAACAATGCCAAGGCTGCCATCGACAGAATACACATATAGTCAAACAAGATTTGCCTGATGCACTGGGGGGAGGGGACTATGCCTAACGAGCGACTTACATTGCAGCCCGGCTGCAGAGCTCTCCCTCAATAGTGCACCTATTTAAATAAAAAAAAATAAAAATAAAAAAAAAAAAAAGTTTCCCTCATAAGCTACTTAAAGCATGGTTGAAAACAAAATACCGAAGTTACTCTTTCATATTTTGTAACATAGTCAAGTTTCTTTAAGAAAGGGCTTTGAGACTTTTCTTGATGTGTGCCATAACATTTTCCACCCGTTTACCGTCGCCCCAATGAGTGCAGTGGTGGTTTGGCAGAGTTCCACTGGATCAACCCTTTGCCAATAATGACAGGAAGCCTGAGGCCCTAGACTGTGCACCTGAGAGTGCAACATACCTTTTAGGAGCCAAATGCAATTCCTGCTCAGTCTGGTTGTATCTCATTATCATAAATATTGTTTTAAAATAATGTTTCATAGATTGCAGACCAGAATGGCACAAAAGTTGCAGCCCAGCAGACCGCGTTCATTCATGAGCTAGTAGGCTTACCCAGATGCTCAAGGCTGGATTATTCGAATTATTGCCCCAGGGGCCACAGATCCCCATCTGCCTCAACATCCACGTTCTCTGTGTGTCACTTGGTTCTTGGTATTTGGTTTGTTTTTGTGGAACATGCAGGTTTGAAGTACAATATCAACTGAAGGTGTATAGGGGCATTAAGGTCCTTGACCTTGTGGCCCTGTGTTGGAGGAGCCTCATGTCAAATCTACTTTTAAGGGCTAATATTCATTTGAGCCTCTGGTAACGGGACGGGCAGGTGAAGCCAACTTCTTGGGTCATTTCACAGCTCAGTTAGTCTCCGCCCACACATAGATGCTGTCAGCTTTGAGCGCCTCATTGGATGCAAACCACGGACTGTGAATGTGATTCTCCCATATTCTTCACGAATCTAAACATCTGTGTCTTTTGACTCCCAGCACTGATGCTGTGTGTGTTTGGTAAAGATTGTTATCTGCTTAGAAAGTGTTGTTTCCCAGAGTTTCAGGGTGTTTTTTTTATTGGGCACTTTATACGAGTCATGCCTCACAATAATCAAGGAGCTTGAGACACAAACAAAGAGCCATCTGCAGAGAGCTGATTGCTTCCTGATCTGAAGATCAAGGAGGAGTTAATTGGCTGGAGACAAACACACTTAGAGGTGTGTGTGTGTGTGTGTGTGTGTGTGTGTGTGTGTGTGTGTGTGTGCAGGAGGTTGTAGGCATCCAACACCTGTGTTGTAATTTACATACCGTCAGATTGTATGAAATGTCAAACTCGACAACTTTGAGCCGATTGCCTGCATACTTCGCTGCTTGTTTTTTAAATTTAAATAAAGTGTTTTGCGGCACCTGCACTCTACTGAGTGCACCTCTCTAGTTGCCCAACGTTTTTTCCTTTTAAATAACTGGAATACAAAAATCCTAATATTCTTTTCAAAAGCACTGGGAGCATCTTTCTCATTGGAAACCAGACTTCCTGAAAAATCGGCCATTTGGACGATAGTGCCAATATGTAGGGTGCACATGAATTAGTCCTCACGTGTGCACCCACACTGACAGCTCACCAGCGCACCCACATTCACACAGCAGGGGGGCGTTTAAGGTTCAGGGAAAACAAAAGTTTTAAGAGGAAAACGTGGGAGCCATTAAGTGTGAAAACTGTGAGAAAACACATTTTGGGCATCAGAAGGCGTGTTTCAGGCTGCCTCGTCTCCGGGCCGCGTTCAATGAGGTTCAGTAATGTGAATACTGCACTTCACGTTTCCAAAGCACTACAGGGCGTTATTTTTCAATGGTTTGGTCGCAGCAGGTGCGCATCTCCAATCAACAAATCCGGGACCTCTACCGCTGCCAAGTCGAACTTGTCTCAACTTTTCAACGTGAACGTATCTCCTTTCAAACGGTCACCATTACAACTCTGTGCCTTTTTCTCTTGATGGGGTGGGACACAATTTCGGGCAGTGGTGGAGGAAGTACTCCTAAGGTAAAAGTAACAATACCACAGTTGAGAGATTACTTCAAGTAAAAATCCTGCATTTAAAAATACACATTCGTAAAAGTATTCTTTATACAGGATAGTCCATTTCAGAACGTTAAGTTAAGGAGCCATCAAGGTCCCTGTGAAGGACCAGGGTACGCATAAAGCCGGGAGAGCGAGCAAAGGTGAAGAAATACGGATACTTTACAAGAATTAAGATGGGTAACAAAATGAAGCAGAAGTGACTAATTAAAATAGCTATATAAACTTCACATAATTGCTCTGGAGTCTAAGCACAACTTAACTAAACAGAACTTAATTTAAAACAATGTAGTAAGTGCTCTTCTGACCAAGATCTCCTAAAGGCATGAATATATATACTATGCTGGCCAGTCCATAGTTGATTGCAGGGGAGAGAAGACATTCCTCTTCTTCAAACAGTGTGGTGCAGATGTAGGGGCTCCTGAGAACACCCCTCTGGCTGTAGTAGAATGGCACAGTCCAATTTCTACTTGTATATCTCTATCTGTAGCTGTCCTGTTCACCACTATGTTATGAATGTGTATAGTTTTGCATCGTATTACAAATACTACAAATACTTTAGTTTAATTTTGTGCACTTGGAATCACTCTGCAAAAAAGAGCAAACAAATAAATGTGAGAAGAGTTTTGAAAAATAGTCAATTTTAGAGAAGTGTGAGACACAAAATGACCATAAAGAGACACACAACCACAGAGAGATGTGTAACGAGGACAAGGAGAGAGGACAACCAAAAGAGGCCAAACAGCTTAACAGTCTGTGCATCTTGCTGCTATGAAGGACTGTTAAAAACAGTTTTCAGTTAGGTGTGTAAAAATGTCGCATGTTCACACTGGAAAAATACAATATTTCTGCCTGCAGAATAAAATAAAACCTTTTTTGCATGCGATATCAATGTTGAAAAGCATTCCTCCAGTATTAGAGCTGTACTGGTGTGTTATTCGCTATAGTTAGTAGTTCTTTTTTAGGATTAAAAGCACTGTTACGTCCCCTTTTCTATTACTCTAGAGCACATGTGTCAAACTCAAGGCCCGCGGGCCGAATCCGGCCCGCCACGTCTTTTATGTGGCCCGCGAAGGCATATTTCCATCAGCAAAAAAAAATAAATAATACTTTAAAGTCATAATTATGATATATTTTTATTATCAAGTCTAACTTTATTTGTTTTTTTCTTCTGAAATGGGCTTCCATATAAAAGGCATATGATTGTCTTAAAATTAAACTCTATGCTGCTTCATAGTGTACACTACAGTGACCATAAACTACATCTCCCACAATGCATGTTGAGTTTGTGACCCGCGAAATGACGGACTCCGGCCGCTAGTAGCGTTAATGTTAACTAAATCGGTTTTCCAACAAATTATTGAGTTGAAAATGTTCGACAAATAATCCCAACATGTCTAAGAAGAGGAAAATTGATACAGAGGGAAGGACATTTAATAAAAGATGGGAAAGCGAATATATGTTTGTTCTTCAAGGAGAGAAACCGGTCTGTCTTCTGTGCTATGAGGCAGTGTCGGTGATGAAAGAATACAATTTACGTCGGCATTTTGACACCAAACACGAGCCAAGTATGCTAAATTTAGCCTCCAAGAAAAACATCAACTTGTTCAAAAATTAAAAGGCAGACTCCAATCGCAGCAGAACATATTCACAAAAGCTGCAGCCAAAAATGATGCCACTGTGAAAGCTAGCTTTATTGTGGCTGAAGAAATCGCCCGAGCTTCCAAGTCCTTTTCAGAGGGTGCATTTTTGAAGGAGTGTTTGCTCAAGGTTTGTGAGCAGGTGTGCCCCCCGACCAGGTACAGGCTTTTAAAAATGTCAGTTTGTCAAGGAACACCATCGCAGACAGAGTTCAGGAACTAGCAGGCAATCTGACAACACAGCTAGCCGAAGAGTCCAGCAGTTACGTGGCTTTTTCATTAGCTGTTGATGAAAGCACAGACAACACGGACACAGCGCAACTGTCAATTTTTGTAAGAGGCGTGAAGGCAGACTTGACTGTCAGTGAGGAGCTCTTGGATGTAGTTGCCCTGCATGGAACGACAACGGGAGGGGGAGTGCATTTTTGATGCAGTGGAGAGGTCCACAAGTAAAATTAAATTACCCTGGGAAAAGTTGGTGGGGCTAACTACCGATGGCGCACCTGCAATGTGTGGACAAAAAACAGGCTTGGTTGGACTAGTGAAGGAGAAAATGCAAAAAAGTAACTGCCACACCCCTCTGATAACTTATCATTGCATTATCCACCAAGAAGCTCTGTGTGGAAAGGTTCTGGAACTGGATAATACAATGACCACGGTCGTGAAAACAGTGAACTTCATTCGGGCGTGTGGCCGGAATCACCGCCAGTTCCAGCTGTTTTTGAAGGACTCGGGCTCGGAGCATGGAGATGTGCCGTACTATACAGAAGGTGAGTAGGAACGCGGTCCTCAAACGATTTTTTGATCTTCGGGAAGAAATTGCTGTTTTCATGCAAAGTAAAGGAAACCCCTTGCCTGAACTGTCAGATCCAAACTGGCTGTGTGATTTCGCTATGTTGTGTGACATAACGGAGCATCTTGCCCAACTGAATCAGGGGACGCAAACAAGTCATCACAAAGATGTCCGACATGATCACAGCTTTCCAGCGTGAACTGCAGCTATGGAAGTCCCAACTGGAACAGGACAATCTTGCACACTTTCCTGTCTGCCAGGAAATCTCAGCCTCAGTTCCTGGTGCTTTTTCATGTGCTCGATTGGCTACCAAAGTGAACCGGTTAATGACTGAATTTGATCGGCGCTTCTCTGACTTCAGAACACAGCGCATTGACTTTGCCATCTTTGCCAATCCTTTCACCGGCGACGTCGACAGTGCACCCCATCTCCTTCAGATGGAGTTAATAGAGCAAAGCGATAGTGACCTGAGAGCAAAGTTCCAGGATGCTGCAATCGAGGATTTTTACCGTCTCTTGCCTCCTGCTTTGACGCCACAGCTCCGACTTCAAGCTGCCCGTGTTCTGTCCATGTTTGGGAGCACCTACAGTGGGTACGGAAAGTATTCAGACCCCTTTAAATTTTTCACTCTTTGTTTCATTGCAGCCATTTGCTAAAATCAAAAAAGTTCCTTTTATTTCTCATTAATGTACACTCAGCACCCCATCTTGACAGAAAAAAACAAATGTAGAAATTTTTGCAAATTTATTAAAAAAGAAAAACTGAAATATCACATGGTTATAAGTATTCAGACCCTTTGCTCAGTATTGAGTAGAAGCACCCTTTTGAGCTAGTACAGCCATGAGTCTTCTTGGGAATGATGCAACAAGTTTTTCACACCTGGATTTGGGGATCCTCTGCCATTCTTCCTTGCAGATCCTCTCCAGTTCCGTCAGGTTGGATGGTGAACGTTGGTGGACAGCCATTTTCAAAAAACACATGAAGGACTCCCAGACTATGAGAAATAAGATTCTCTGGTCTGATGAGACCAAGATTGAACTTTTTGGCATTAATTCTAAGCGGTATGTGTGGAGAAAACCAGACACTGCTCATCACCTGCCCAATACAATCCCAACAGTGAAACATGGTGGTGGCAGCATCATGCTATGGGGGTGTTTTTCAGCTGCAGGGACAGGACGACTGGTTGCAATTGAAGGAAAGATGAATGCGGCCGAGTACAGAGATATCCTGGAAGAAAACCTCTTCCAGAGTGCTCTAGACCTCAGACTGGGCCGAAGGTTCACCTTCCAACAAGACAATGACCCTAAGCACACAGCTAAAATAACAAAGGAGGGGCTTCGGAACAACTCTGTGACCATTCTTGACTGGCCCAGCCAGAGCCCTGACCTAAACCCAATTGAGCATCTCTGGAGAGACCTGAAAATGGCTGTCCACCAACGTTCACCATCCAACCTGACGGAACTGGAGAGGATCTGCAAGGAAGAATGGCAGAGGATCCCCAAATCCAGGTGTGAAAAACGTGTTGCATCATTCCCAAGAAGACTCATGGCTGTACTAGCTCAAAAGGGTGCTTCTACTCAATACTGAGCAAAGGGTCTGAATACTTATGACCATGTGATATTTCAGTTTCTTTTTTAATAAATTTGCAAAAATTTCTACATTTCTGTTTTTTTCTGTCAAGATGGGGTGCTGAGTGTACATTAATGAGAAATAAAATGAACTTTTTTGATTTTAACAAATGGCTGCAATGAAACAAAGAGTGAAAAATTTAAAGGGGTCTGAATACTTTCCGTACCCACTGTATCTGTGCGAACAGATGTTTTCAATAATGACTAAACCAGTGGCAGCTGGTGGAAAATTTTCTAGGTAGGGCCATCCTATCAATTTCAGCAAACATCCCAGTATGATTTAATGCAAAAAAATTAAAGTATGAAACACGCATTACTACTTTGCAGTTAAATATTTAACATTTATTCCAACACGAAAAAAAGCAGTAAATAACACTTATATAATATAATACAGTGTCGGGCCGTGCATTTTATATCTGGGCCTACACTCGTAAAAATGAAGCTCAACACCTACAAATGCACTGAGTGCAGATACATGAATACCGGCATGACGGGATGCGGCGGCATTAACGAACAATGAGTCAAAATCAATTCAGCTAAAACACACATTCCGCCACACACTCAAGAACACGGGCCATTCAAATATTATTAACATCAGAGGGAACAATATTACCCATATCATGAAAACGACACGATAGACAAATTAACAGAGTAGTAACTCTCCTATCACTTCCTCTAGGAAATACACGACTCCATAGTTCTTGTTACTGACGGATTTATTCGTTTGTCAACACTGAGAGGGAAAACGAGTCCACTTGAAAGCACATGAATCTTCAAAGTAGATCACTTAAAAACTTAAACTTAACTTTAACACTTTGCACGGAGTATATAGACCGCTGCCGCTTCGCGCGTCGTCTTGTTGCTGTGCACCGGCTAAATGTGTCCCCCGCGCAACATAGGACGTAACAATAGTTCCTATCACATATAAAACCAAATGAAAATCCATATAAATTGTATAAATAATAATATATAATATAAACAAGCATATTAAATGATGACATAGATCATATTTATGGCAGTTAAAGCTACTGCAGTTAACTTACCAGAGCTGTTGTTCACTATTTAGCTGTTCTTCCTCCTTTCTTTGTTAACAAAGAGTTTAATCTCACGGTTGTTCAGTACATCCGTGCATTTTTAGTTCCAGTAAGAAGTCCTTCTCAATTCATGGATGCCAGTGAAGACAGTCAAGCCTCCCCAGTTGTATTTCTTGAATAGGTTTTAATGCGTTTGAGGCTGAAAATGTCTGCTCAACAGAGGCAGCAGATTTTGGGATTGTCACCGCCCATCATGTCAGGCTAGCTCACTGACCAATCACGTATGGCTAGGCCAGCTAGCAGGCTCTGGCACATCAAAGAATACGCCCAACATGTCAAACTAAAGATCTGATTGGTTGAAGACTGTGACAATCAACAATATCGTCCCCATTCACTTAAACTGCAAAGGGATTCACTTGTGAGTCTGCAGGCCTCGGGCCTCTGTTCTTACCTAGAGACACAGAGGTGAAATCTGATTGGATAGAAGCTCTACTTAAAACAAGCTGCACTGGAAGCAGAGCAACTGAGGAAGACAATAGCTGTGCAATGAGAAAATAAGATAATGGGAAAAATATTATAATACATGTAGTGTATTTATGAAAAATTATTAAATTATAAAATAGATATAGCTTTGTGATTCTGTTTAGGCCAGCAGAGAAGGCCTTGCAGGC